>NW_026719249.1:0-11304 GCF_029784015.1 Lycium ferocissimum | reverse complement strand
TTCTTAGAACTCCCACAAGCTACCTTATAATCATCTTCAAATCCTTAGTCAAAATATATATATTCTATAATCTAGTCCCCGCTGTGGCCTCAAATTCATTGATTAACTCACTTTCTAATTCTGCTCCTTACTTTCCGGTATATGAAGCCTTGATTTACATACATTATTAATACAAATCATCCAATATCCTTTTCTTTGGTCACACACCGCACTCCTTTTCCATAAGTATCTGCAATTCTCATTTACTCATATCTACTACACCTAACATTAGTGCCTTATTCCTTTATTCAACTTCTTTCTGGTTTCTTTTCTCTTAAAGACCAATATACTATAAGCCCAGGGTGCTTCAATCTAATACTGCTAATAAATGTGTGGGGATGAAATATCACCTCATCTTTCTTCAATTTCTTAAAATTCTTATGTCCCACCTTATCGCTTAGTTCTACTACAACTTCGCATCCATCCTTGAGAAATCTCTCGAGTACATAAACTTATAAGACTTAAAATTTAAAATTCTCACTTCAGAATTCATGTCCGAAATAAGGATGTCCTGACTATAATTATTTGTAAGAACAATCCATTATCAACTTTCTGAGGCCCCAGAGTAACGAAGGATTGATGATATCCGAGATTAGGTCATATACATAAGCCACAATCGATTCGATGGAAAAAGTCATATACCGTAAATGAGATCTTTGGAGAACTTAGGTCGGATATATCTAGAAATAAAGCCCCTTTGTCCTTATTAAAAGCATTGCTCCTTAACAGACTCTCTTCTTTCTCTATCTCGTACTCCCCCACGATCTTTGGGTAACTCCTGGTTAACTAAATCCCAAGATAGGGAACTAGGTACCTTTATGATACGAACATTAGAAGCTGGCCTAACATAATGCTAAAACATAGGAAAAATCTGGATGTGCTGTCACGACCCGAGCTACGGGCCGCGACGGGTATCCGGGGCTAACCACCGAACACCACTCACTTGCCTGCTTATCTGCTATTATTCACACTATATGCTCATAATCATCAAACCGTTTTCGGAAATACATTAGCTTTTATAAACATAAGCCCTTCGGCTCTCAAAATAATATATACATGCATATACATACAAGCCAGCGGGACCGTACTACCCACACTGCGTATCTACGAGCCTCTACTAGAATACTAGACATTTGTCGGGACCCCGTCGTGCCCAAAATAGGAATATACAAACATATGTACCAAAAGAATATTCCGTAGCACCTCCGAATATGGAGTGCTCTCAAATCGGCCGCTAGCTCCTATGGATCCATCACCTCCCACGTCTACGTGGGCATGAACACGAAGAAAGGACCTTCAAATATTATGCGAGTATGGAAGCATAAACAATAATGAATCATCAATAAGCCGAGGAGGCATAAAACAAGGAGCAATCAGAATCCGAATCATAAGAAAGATCGTATATATACGCTTACTTACTCTCGAGCTTATCATCATCATATCGACATACATAATCATATATCTTTGCCGACCATATAAGTGCGGTGTAATAATCGCAATAGTAACATCGTCATTGGCACGTCCAGAGAGATTATCTCATGCCTCCACTAATTGGCCGCCCATGCCGTTTGGTCATGGTACAACTCCCATTGGTCGCCCCGCCATATAGGCGCGGTGACATCCTACATTCATTACAATGCTTATCATAACATGCCCATCAAAATTATGCTTTTCATAACATACTTATCATAATATGTCTTTCATAATATAGTATCATAACTCATCATAGTATGCTTATCATCATATACTTATTATATTACATGCATAGAGACTCTTAGCTATTCATACTTGATCGGTGGTGACGTAAGGTCGTGACCCCCGATGTCATTATGAGCTTTCTTCGTATTCTCGCCTCACCTTGAAGGAACAAGTATAAGGTGAGTGTGCACAATGATCAATATCATTAAATTGCATATATTACATCATTAGCTTCTTAGGAGCATCATGTCAAAGGCCATAATATTTCTAGACTTTAGCTTACTATCATAGTCATCGTATGTCTTATCTCGTATAGCTATTCATGAATGAGGATCTTTACTTTCTTAGAGATAGGAACATCCATAGTAAAGGAGGAAATTCATGTCATAAGACTCATGCCTTGGAAAGAAAGGACTAGCCTCGCCACCTTTGCCGCTTACTATTCTATTGCTCGCTTGTGCTCCTTAAATGCACTCGTATACCTTCAATGGAATTTGTATTCGGCATTAGCTATATAATAGGGAAAACATGTTCTCTAAAGCTATAGAAATTTGGGCCGGTTTATACTACTTTCCGCCATATTCCATATAAACTCCCAACATTCATAATAATCATCACAATATGATTAACAACAATCATCATTCATTCATATGATTCGCATTTCATAATTCACCTCAATTTCCCATAATCATGACTAAAAAATCCATCGTCGCATTCTTTCGTATCCAATACTTATTTCATGTTCTATAAGTCATTTATAATGTATTTATATCATCAACAACCAACATTCATGATTCAATTCCAACTATGTCTCAAAACGTCACTATTCATCATTCATAACCCATTTTGCTATTCTCTTTTAATGACCAAGTATTTCAACTCCCAAATACCTTAAACAACATATAAATATCATAAATCTTACCTTAGATGCTTTAGGAATAAGCCTTGGTTGCTAATACTCCTCTTTGAGCAAAACCCTAGTTCTTCCTTCTTGAGATTTCTTGACCTTGATAGCTTTAATGGAGTTCCTTAGGTCTCCTCAAATCTTGTTATCAATCCTTGATCTCCTTAGTTTCTTGTGGATGAAATGTTTGGAAGGTTCTATGTGGAGGGGTATAATATATATATATCACATTTAAAGACTTGGAACCCCTTCGGTCGTCGGGACTTCCATTGACCGCTTCCACGGTCGTGGAACCCGGTGTTGGTCGTGAAACTGGTCGTGGTTCACGACCAGCTGACCATCCTTTCTGCGGCAGTTCCACGAACCATTCCACGGTCCGTGGAACATTATATGGCCGTGGAAGTGGTCGTGGAAATCATCGCTTCCGCTAAAGTTGTTCTCGTCGTTTCGTTTGATCTCCAATCCTTATGGAACCTTCTTAGCACTTGTTTACCACTTCATTATAAATCTAGGGGATGTTATAAACTCTTATCCATAATAACCTTGAGGCATCAATAACTCAATACTCCTAGTTTGCATCCAACATACTAACTTATAACTCGATTCCTTAACAACGTTCTCTTTTCAAGTCTAATATCTTTGAAATTCTTAATTAGCATCATCACATACTAGTTATTACTTGTCCAAACCTCATATACATCGTACCCCTCATTAGTCTATCCACTGTACGCTTAAGGGGAATTTTCAAGGTGTAACATGTGCCCCGCTCCGTACTTCCTCAATTGCATCTTCGTCCACAGGAGTCTCGCGAACCCTTAAACGGGTCTTTGTCATATGATTTCTTAGTCGAGTCTCCTCCTACTGGATCCAATCCTCCGATGGGTCCTTCTCGATGGAATAGCTGATGCTCTTTATTTTACCTCTTGACATCATCGATCCTGAGTCAACGAGTGATATGGGCCTCATGTCCACCTTTGGAGCCTTGCTTACACTCCCATTAACAGAACTTGTCCTCTTCATCAATACAATCCTGCAATTTAGCTAAAATAGTACCAGAACGAGCTTTCCTATCATTGGCTCTACTGCATGATCTATGATTAGAAAGAAAGATGACCATCCTAAATATCCTACAGCCTCCTACCTATAAGTGTGGTGCACGACACACCCATAGACAAGACTCTGCTGGATACGGCTCATAGACAACCCTAGGACGAACTGCTCTGATACCACTTTTGTCACAGCCCAACCGGAGGACTATGATGGACACCCAGAAGCTGACCTCCTAGATGCCACTAAACGTACATGACATATCTGCTCATGCTCATTCTGGGCCACCTGAGGGTGCTCACAACATGATTTGCTGACTGATAGATGTCATAAACTAGAGGGTCACCGCCCTCAAAAGATATATATATATATATATATATAAATACATGCATCACTAAACTGAACCGGGGTACGAGCCGATAAGGCTACCCGATAAAACTATATAACCAAACATGTGCTGAGCGGGCCATACTGTCTGACTGAATATAAGCATCTATGAGCCTCTACTGACATACTGGACATGCTGTGGATGGGACAGGGCCCCTGCCCTAACCATAAACATCAAACATATACAAGGTCTAGACGGCAACTACGGCATGAGAGGAGTGCTCCACTGTAGAGCTGAAGAAGTAGCCTAAGGATGCAATCTATCTTCGTGGCTATCTGAACCTGCGGGCATGAAACGCAGCCCCCCCAAACAATAGGGGAGTCAGTACGGATAATGTACTGAGTATGTAAGGCAGAAGAGTAACACACATAGGAGTCATGAAGAAAATGCGAGAATCATAAACTAAACCGTACATGCCGTATGTCCGACTATCCGAACATGTCCGTATGAATGCATCTGTATGTCTTACTATCTGAACATATCTGTATATCTCTGCTTACTAAAAATGCCTCTGAGGGCGTATGATATGCAATGCATAGGAAATAGTGCCGAGGAATGTTCGACTCGATCCCTATCCCATATCGGCCCTGTCAGGCATCATAATCATCATATAGGCCCCTTCGAGCATCATAATCATCATCACTGTGCACCAGCTGATCAGGTGGTAATGGGTCTATAGCGCCTCGCCCTTTTCCCATACCCCATACATATATATATAATATACATAATATACGTGTATATAACGCCTGCTGGTCACGAGTCAATATGCATGCATGCAAATGAATGTAATGCATAAACATAAACTAACCTTATCATGATACAATATATGGGACCTGTGAACGGAAGGAATAATCATAATAGAGGGGTACAGGATCATCAATAACTGAGATGCTCCTAATACTTCTAAGAGTAGAGTAATATGGAGACTCGGTTACTCGTTGTTCGCTCGTATAATGAAAGAAAGGGAAAGCCTTAACATACCTGTTCAGCCTCCAATTATCTACTCTTATTCGTCCGAGCTCGCAAGTCTACATTTAAGAGGATTCACACAATCGTTAGACTCATCGTTATACGCTTGTCTTAGTCCTTCAAATAAATCCATTTATAATCTGCCGAAATTCGGTCAGCACCTCCCCCGTTTATATGCCTAGCCCGAAATCACAATACCAACAAAATAACAACTACAACAGCACCAACATCAACAACATCATCATCAATACCAAAATATTCCATAAAATATCCCACGCAATGTTTGTCCAATTTCTCAACCAACAACTTTATTATACAACCATTTCATCACTCTATCTTCGTAACTAACCAAAAGTAATATCAATAAGGAGAGATTCATACCTTATTTTTGTCAAAACAGCGATATCTTCAATATCCACCTTGAATCCACCGCAAAACCATACTAGAATCACATCCATGCGTTTATCCGAGCTTCGATTAACACTCCGTCGCTTGAAAATTGCTTACTTTGTGATTCCCTCTCTCTCTCTCTCTTCAATTTTCTGGAAATTTCTAGCAAAATCTGATGAAAAAAAAGAGGGTTATTACCTTTTATATAGGGTCAAATTCGGGTCGGGTTCAACACGTAGCATTTCTTCGTGGCGATCGTAGACGGCCGATGCTAGCAAAGATCTTTGTAGCACGCGTTTCTGCTCTGTCAGCTAAACTTGTAACGTCTATAATTGTCTACTCCGATGTCCTATTGACGAGCAGTTTGTGGCGTTGGAAACTAGACTCAACGAACTTCATTTTAGGCTCTTGTTTCACTTCAAAACACTTCATATGCTAAGAGATATTTGTCCCTCAAGTTGGACCAAAATTTTCACACGAAACTTTACCCATCCTTTCTCCAAAGTCGTACTACTCCATTTCTTCCACTCATTTCTTTATAAAACCTTCCGGTATACCTTGTGTACACCCTTCACTTATTAAATGTACTTGATAATGCTTGCTTATATTTCAAAGTGGTTTTACTTAACCGTAACTCAACGTACTTATGTTTCAAATTTAATAAGTGCTTCTTCGAAGATACGGGGTGTAACAACTACCGGGTTCGCTACCCGGAGTGCAGTTTATGCCAAGGTAATCGGGAGGAATATAGCCATCGAGAATTACATATTCCGGTGTGATGCGCTGTTACTAGGGAACCTCTACGATCATCCCTTCGATGTGCTTGATTCTTGGGCCTGTATTGGCATGTATGATATTCTTATTTTCTCATGGAATTGTTGTTGTTAATTATGATCAATGGAAAGGCATATTTTAAGTTGTACCTTGACAAGAGGCCTTATAATCGGCTTTGATAATTCTTATTGAGATGCCCAAACTGAATAACTATTTTTACATTGGTTTCACATGATTTTCAGGACTGGTTTCTTTATGTATTACTGTACTCTATTTTCTAATTACTTATTGTCCCCGAGGCACTCACTGAGTACGAAGTACTCAGGCATACCATTGTTGTTTTTGATGGTATGTTAGGTAACGGAGAAGAGCAGGTTCTTGATACTCCAGGCGTTTAGGAAGGACTTGTTGTTGCTGCTGATTTGGTGAGCCCACACATTCATTCGTGGGACACCCTATTTATTTGTTTATTCATTATATTAGTTTTCTGTGCTGCATCTCAATGAGTCAAACTATTATTCCTTTGTCTTAGAAGCTCCATAGTATACATTATTGTGGGTAGTTGTTGAGTTGTTGATTATCTCTTGGGCACGTTATTACGTTTGACTAAGTATTTGATTAATAAAGACTTCCGCTGATTTAATTCATAAATTCATGATTTGTTTACATTTATTTTATAAACTGTTGGAGGCGAATATTGAACCTGGTGGGTTCAAGTATTGTTATTGCATCTTTTAGGTTCTTTCGATATTGTTAATGACATCGGATGCCGGTCACGTCTAGGGTGGGTATTGGGGCGTGACAAGAACATTCCTTATACTTGAAGAACTTTAGCTACACCAACTTTCTTCAATACCAAACTCACCACAACATCAAGTAGAAACAAGAACAATCACTTCTCATGAACTAGTTTGGGGTAATCTTGTTGCATTCTTAATTTAAGGGGTTATAACCGTTTAAAAGAAGTGTATGGATGTGTCTAGAACTCAAAAGAAGTGTAAATTGATGAAAAATGGGAAATAATGGGGTATTTATACCTCTTGAGAGTCGGTTCCACCGACTTTTCAAGTAGGGCCTGCGGGTAGCCATTTTGCAGTTTGGAGGCTTATCTTGAAATGCCCATAACTCCCTACTCCGATGTCGTTTTGATGAACGGTTTGTTGCGTTGGAAACTAAACTTCCTGAACTTCAATTTAGGCTTTTGTTTCACTTCAAAACTCCTGATATACTAGGAGATATACTTCTCTAAAGTTGACCCAGAATTTCTGTCCAAAATTCTGCCAAATTTTCCAAATTTTCGACAAACTTATTTTCTTCGATTTGCTTGGTCCCAGAATCTTCCAAAACTCTTCATACATGATATTTATCATTAATCATACTTGATAATGGTCATGTCCTTTGGTTCCAAGGTTGTCCTTCCCGGTTACAACTTACGAGATCGTAATTCGTCCTTTATGAATTACGATGAAATACATGGCTTGCTCATGCTCTGAAAGTGCGAGGCGTAACACAAAGTTTCCTAACCATCTACACAACTCAATAATATAAACTGTCCGAGTAAGAGGTAGAAACAATGAAATAACTCTAAAAGCAAAAATCCGGGGGCCATACGCAATACCGTTAGCTCACCCCGAAGCTCTCGAGCGAACTCCAATCACATCCAAACATCAGATCCAAACAATAATCAAACCTGAAAAATACAAAGATGTAGCAAGTATAGCATGAGTGTAAAAGCAATGGTACTCAGCAACATCGTCGACCAACCCTAAATGATACGGAGACGAGGGCTGATTGACACGCACTTACCACTTCATTTAACCATGATTAGTACAAGAGATATTACAACTATCGAATTCAACACAATTTCACTATCTTTCCCAATATTTGATTTTACCATTTAGATTCAGTTAAAGCTACTACACACCAAGTGCATTCTATCTATTATTTCTAGCTAACCTAACCAATTATGAGGGTTACTAGTTAATATGCCTAACGAAGCTGCTATCCCATAGTTTCTTCAACTCTCTAGACACATTTTACGGACAATTCGGAAGATCAATTCAATTAAGCACACCCATACTCATTACTTTTAACTCACATGCAGGATAACCTCATCCTAAATAATTTAGCTCACATAATAGATAGATACCAAATCACGGCAAGTCAATACTAATAATTCACAATAAAATAACACAAATAAGGGATGAATGCAATGCAAGTGTAATGTAATGCAATGCAATGCAAGACCTTTGTTCCACTCCTCGATTACACACATTCGAATGTCAACGAATCATGACCTATGAGGAGCTCATGAGGCCCATAAATCATTGCTCCAGAAGGTCCTCGGATCACGGTCTTCGCATATCATATTTCAATAACCTATCACTTACGCAATCAGACCCAATCTACAACGGAACGTGGTAAAGCATTATCACTCGTCTGGAACCGGATCTCCTCGGACTCGCAAACATATCCTTAATTATGTGCATGGAAAGTAAGAGAAGTATGAGCATGGCATGCATCATATCCAGGACAAGTATACATGAATGCACGAATTTCATCCTTAAGTTCTCAATATCACGAAGGTCTCACCTTCTAATTTATCTTTCATTCAACGAGGATATATGAGCGATATGCACACAAAACAAATACGACATGTAATAATAATAATAAAAGGCATAATGTACGGGCATCAAACCCCAATCACAGATCCAAAAGATTGTGCTATTCTATCAGCTAGTGCCCAAAACATGGCATTCAGAACAACTATACAATTGAAAGTGCGCAATTACCTTTAACATGATTACCGATATCCGATACAGGTGCTAGTCACATCACAAGTATCGAAACCCTCTTTAATTACCCTGTGACCCCCTTATTAGATTCATTTTAGACGAACCACATAATTAAATAAGGGTTACTGTTTCAACTTTGCCTGGAACTGAAGCTTAGAATCCAGAAGTCTTCTCATTTCATCGCCCAAAACTCCGAATGGACTCTAATCTATTCAACATGGATTACGCACGTACATATGAGTCATAAATATTCATACTTAGTGTTATATCCCGTATTTTGTACATTGGGACAATCCGAGTTAACCACGAAAAGTTAGGGACAAGACTAGTTCGGGATACGAGATAAAGACTTGTAACCTTCGATTTTTTTAAGGCATAAGTTGCTTATGATTTATTGGTATGGAATATTAAGGAAAATTTGGGGTTAAAAGTGAATTATTGGAAAGTTATTAATTCATGATAAATGGGCCATGTGGCCGTGTATTATGTGTGGGCCATAGGGCCACATGTGTTAATTATATATGTGATATTAGATGACTAATTCATCACATTCTTCATCTTCACCTCTTACAAAATTCAAGAAACTTGGAGAAAAAGAGAGGGGCAACCATTCGGCCATAGATGACCGAATTTGAGGTCCAAAAATTGATCAACAAAAATTATTTTCTTCTAGATTTTCTACCAATTGGAAGGTCCTCTACACGTGGAGTAGTTGTTGGAACAAGCAAAACTTTTATTCTTGCAAAATACCACCCTAGCCGAGTGAAGAAGTGGAGTGAAGAAGGTAAGGTTTAATCTTCAGTTTCATATGTTATGCATGGTTTGTGTATGTTATAGTGTGTGAAAATGAATGAAATTCATGAAAGTATGGATGTTGATGTGAGCCGTGTATGTTGGGTTGAGGCCGTGTAGGTATGTGTTGTGTAGGAGTGATGAATTAATTGTATTTAGCATGTTTGGGTGTTGTTGTAGTGTGTAGAAATGGATAAAAATTATGGAATTTGTATGTTGATGTTGTGGCCGAATATGGGCTGATTTGGTGTAGGCATGTTGCACTAATTTTATGTAGTATTTTGTTTGTTGTCGTTGTGGATTCTATGATGATAACGAAAGTTTAATGATTCAAATTGAAGTTGTAATCGTTGTTGGGCCGTTTTAGAAGATAACATGATCCTAATGTAGTTTCTTGTATTTATGAGAGTAATGTTGTTAACGTGTGGATTGTAGGTGTAGTTTATGAATTTGGAAGATGGAAATGTGTTCTTGTTGTTGTGCTTGGGTTCGGGAGGTTTCGGGTAAAGTAGTATATTGTTTGGATTATTTGAAATATTGTGCGAATTGTTTAAAGTGTTCCTGAATATCGTTTGAATGGTTTCGGATTAGTAATTGAACGTGTGAGCATTGGTGTTAGTTTGAATATATGCGATTGAATTGAATCTAAATGGAATGCCGTCGAATTATGTAAAAGAAGGTTGTTGACGTTAGAATGCGTTTTGAATTGATTGTTAATGTTATTAGAATGGTTGTTGGTATTGTTGTTGAAGATTTGGCCGAGTTGAATTCTCGGGGTTGTTGTATTTATAGGGGAAATGCTGCCCAAATTTCTGTAGACAAAGTGCTAGTTTGGGATTGGAGTCTAAGTATCTCAGAGCTAATGTTTGGTATTTAATGACATTATTGTAGATCTTGGGAGGCCCGAGAATTAAGTTTGGATTAGCTTAGGAAGCGGACGAGGTATGTAAAGCTTACCCTTCCTTTCTTTTGGCATGTCCTAGTGTAAGTAAGCTATGACACGATCCTCGGGGTAACTCTATTCTTATGATCCGAGCATGTTTACGATCCGTATTCACCTCTTAATATTGGTATCCATGTTACACCTCGGAAAATTTCCCGTTGGTACGCAAGTGGACGAACTAGTGATGAGTGCGAGGAGTGCGAGTGTATAGTGTTTCATGGGCAATGTATGTAAATGGATGGGAATGAATAGAATAAAAAGTCTAGAAATGTGAAAAAGTTGAAAGGGCAACCGCCTGGTCGTCGTGAAGTCAAATACGGACCGTAAAGTGAAATACGGTCACGTAACCGGCAGCCGTAAATAGCCATGCAAGGTTTCGGAGTTTACTCGCGGCCCGAGAGAATGGTTAAAAACGACACAGGTGGACGGACAGAAAGTGAAATACGGCCCGTAAACCATGATCGTAAATCACCATGCATGCTGCCAAAGTTTCGTTTTCTCGCTTAAGGTTAAAGACGACCTCGAGGGACGGTCCGTAAAGGGAATACGGACCGTAAACCTCCAT
>NW_026719248.1:0-11834 GCF_029784015.1 Lycium ferocissimum | reverse complement strand
TTAAGTTTCATTGCAAAACCAAACACATAGATATCAAATATAACTATGCGAGAGATATGGTTGGAGCAAGGTGGTGAACGTGAAGTATGTGTCTCTGAAAAGATATGTTAAGCGAGATCCATTGACCAAGCCTTTGTCTAGAGATGCATTTGTGAGACACACTAGGTCTCAAGGCTTGCGTAGATTTTAAGATACTTCATTTTTGTTCTTTATTTTCCCGTGTTCACAAGACTAATGCTCTTTAATTATCAATAAAGAATATTTACATACATACATACACATTTTAATTGTTGAATGTTATGTGCATTCATTATATTTTTTAAGTATGTCGGGTAGACAAGAGGTTGACCTTCTCACGCAGGTAATGGCCTCCTTATCTTAATGATGAGCGGAGATGCGACTAGATTTTAAGAAAAATTATCAAATGGATAATTTGAGAGCTATCAACTTAAAATCATGAACGTCGCATAAATAATGACATATGTTGACACCCAATTTTGGCCCTCCTTTTTAATTTAATTAATTTCACTATGGTCCTCAGTCGTGAAAATTCCCCGAAAATGAGTTTGAAATATTTTCGCTAATTATTACACTATTTTTCGAGATATATTTCTCTAAAATCAAGAATATTTTTATTGTCTCTTAAAAATGACCAAACATCATATTTTTATAATTGAAAAGGACTAAACATTTTTTTATAATCAAAATCATTCAAAAAAAAATAATAATAATAATAATAATAATAATGTTAATATCCGTATATCAATATTGGCATTGGCATTTTTCCTTTAATCTTACTTATTACCGTATTAATCATCTTTTACTCTATTTTTAAACTAAATGCGTATATTAAATTACTTGTGTCATAATTTATATAGGTATGCATTTTGTGGGGAATTAATTAAGACAAAGAAGCATATTTTAATTAATTGATTGAAGTAAAAAGGGATTAGAAATTAATTCATCTACCTAAAATTTGGGCCAAATCCTACTCCTACTTCCACAAAATCTGTGGCCCAATACTCAGCCGCCCCAGCCCAATTCCCCGCCGACCCAACCCGGTCCAAGACCCCTAAACTAATCAGCCTTAACCAAACAAATCCCTAAGTCTTTCTCCTTCAACCAAACGACCCTCTTTCTCCTTCAAACCAAACGATCCCTTCAACCAGCACAAACCCCGATGCTCCGCCTCCACTTCCCGTCACTTTCGTCGCCTCGTCACCACCACCACGTCATCGGACCGCTGGATTCTGGTCAGCGACGCCACCCATCACCTTTTCGCCTTTTCTCCCATCAGCCATCTCCCTTTTTCTGAAAATGGAGCTTGACGACTCATAAAAAGGTCGATCGAGACCTCTGAGGACGGGAAAGAGAGAATCCACAGCCATCAAACCCATCTGAAAAGGTGAAAATCCGTCGCTTTTTCTTCATCATTTCCTCTTTTTGAAATTTCAGATTTTTCCCCTGCTCTTTTGATTCGAAATTTAAAGGCAAATTTCCCTTTGAAGAAGTGGTTGAAACCCCCTCAGTGCTTGCCTATAAATACGGCCTTCTTGGGCTGTTCTAGATAGGTTTTTTAAAGGCTGAAAATCCCCTCTGAAACAGGCTTGGAATCTTGAGGGAAAACTTATATTTACTCTAAAGTTGAATTGAAAAATCCCTTTCTTTTTCAATAAGTCTTCATAACTAAAAATCCATAGTTCTTCCTAAGTTCTCAGAAAGATCTCTTTTGAACTTTAAGTTTCTTTTGGGGCTGTCAAATCTTTTTCAAGTTCTCGGCTAAAACGACAAGCTTTTTGGAGCGGATTCGGAGACTCGACGACGACAAATAGCCGCAGTTCGCTGTCCCGAAGAAGGTAATCGTACTCGTCTTCTATTCGTCTTTAATTTTGTAAAAGTAGAAATGTAATCACTCAAGTATTTCTCGTCGTTTATTTGGTTTAGTTGGCTAGAATGTGTTCTCTCCTCGTTTTGTTGTAAATTAGTGTAGAACGACTAATTTCGTCGAATATGTGTTTAACCCCGTCGCTGCTCGACAAAAAATGTAATTTACCTTTAGTCTTAGTTTTACTTGGTTAGATTAATTTAGCTAGTTTTAATGTTAGGTTGCTGATTTGTAGTGTGCAATTCTCCTCCTTGTCTTAACATTCTGTTTATCATTTTAATTCTGTTATTTCCCAATCTGTGTAGAATGTTTAGTTGTAACCTTATAGAGTTAAATAATTAATTTATTTTACCTTCATATGTTAAGTTTGCTTGCTGTTTGTTTCAGTTTAAATTAGATTAGTTTAAGATTTCATAATGATAAGTAACTCCAGGATAGAGATTAAGGTATGTAGTTTTAAGCTTATGCACTGGTTTAGTATAGCTGTTAGTAGATCATAACTCTAGTTTGGATTAGTTTGATTAATGTTGGTATGAATATAGTTAAGAGCTAGGTGATTTAAGTTCCAAAATGGTCACTGCCTAATCATAGTTACACCGATGTCCATTTTAGCTTTATTGTGATAACTGGAGTAAACTCATGGATTAGCAGTTCTCAATTTAGTCTAAGTGTTGTTTGGTTGAATTATTTAGATTCACCTAAGATAATATAAGCTGAAATAATGATTCATGGTCCAGCAGTTATTAAGGTCTGATTATGGCTCCTGACTGAGTACAATTGTTTAAATATGATAAGTTTGATCCCTTGTTCTTGATTAGCCTAATCTGGGATAATAGTAGGACCAGGCTTAGACCATAATCTCACCACTTCAACAAGATGTTTTGGAATATTTAACTAGGACAAGCTTTTGATAACAGTTACTAATGAGATCTTTCACTAAAGCTGCCATTTAAGTTCAACTTATTTAGGAGGATAGTCACACAATATTCATGTGTTTTTTTTTCTATGAATCTCTCATGCCATATGTGTGTTTGTTATATTGTGTCCAAAACTCCAGTATTTTATGGAAATCTGCATTGGCCCACTTTGTTTTCCTAATATAGAAACTGCTTTGCCATGATAAAGGATGAAATCATATTAGTCTTTCCTGAACCCTTAAAGTGAATCCTCTTGCAAAACTGTGTGGAGATTATAGCAAGCTTTAATTATTTTTCCTGCTTCTTTACTACCACCCTGCTCAAATTTCAATAGTTGAGACTTCTTTGAAGATTGGTTTGATTTGAGGGAATTGAGTTTTAACTCAAACATAACCTCATGATACTCCTAACTAGGTAGGCAATCCAGTCCATCTAAAAATGAGTTTCCTCTTAGCTTATATATTTGAGTATGCTTCACTGTCAAGAGTGTTAAGGCTGATCCTGGGTAATCTACCAACTTTCTTATATCAATTCCAAGAGGAGACTGTGTGTTGTCTTATGGCTTAATCATATCATTAGCACTATCTGTTCCTCTTTTGTGGTCGGTGTATTAAAAAATGAAGTTCCAACTTTTTGATGTTGCTTTTCCTTAATGTGATTTGGCATTCCCCTGCTTTGAATGAAAACTTATTTTCCATGGCTTTCATATGTAATGCTGCCCCCTGTGTTTGCATGAAATCAGTCAAGTGTTCTCTTTCCTTTATATGTTATAAAGATCTGAAATGTGCCATTAAGGTTAACCTGTATAGCCATCATTTGAAAGATAGAAGACAAATTGGAGAAATGAAATGTCTGAATCAGTAGGGAATAATGTGTGATTAATAGTTGAGCCACAGTCTCAATCATAAGCTGCCTCTAAGTGTTTGTTTGAGCCCCTTGAGAATAGGTTAATATGAATGTGAAATAGTTAGTTTGTTTGTAAGGCCAAATTAGTTTTAAGAAGTTCTTTACCCAAGTTTACTACAAGGTATGTTTGTGTTCCTCAAGGGTTTATTGATGTCATAAAAAATAGAGAAATCTGAGTCTGCACAACTGATCCTTTCTTTTGATTTTCCCAACACAGTCTCTTTTGATATCAAGGCAAGGGAATGTGTTCTAGAGTATATTTGATAAATGTTGTACTGTAGTTGATTATGTTTTGATCTGAATGAGTTAAATACTGTTCCAGTTCTCTTTTCAGTTCCTATGTATAAACATGACATTCAGCTCTAGTTAAAATGAGTATTAATTTGCTCCAGTCCTAAAGGGAAATTTCCCTAGAATCTGATTCCTATCAATTTAATAACCTCAGATAAAATTAGGATCTGGCCATGAAATGCCTATGCAATGTGATGTTGTGATTCTTCTGTATATGTTGAGCTCTTAGCAAGAAAAAATGAATTTAGTTTGGCCACCTGCTTAATCAACTTAAGTGTACCATAAGTTCTCTTACTAAGAATCTTCAGTTCTTTCGCCAACTGAGATTCTGATTCTGCCATTCTTCTTTCAAGCTGATTCAGTGTCTGATTCATATTATGCTTTCTTCATATCTAAATTTCTTGTAAAAACTTGTTTGTAATGAACTGAACTTGGAATAATTTACTCCCTCAGTTTCTTCTATCTGATAAACTAGGCTAGAAGTTTCTAAAAGATGGTTTCATGTTGGAAAGGTTGTTTAGTAGTGATCAGCCTTGTGTTTACCATTAGTATGTGACACTGTTCCATTTGGTATTTAGTGTAGTCTTCACTTTGTTTGTTGGTGCTCTGTTGTGATTTCTGAATTTCTCAGCTCATGTGTGTGCTACTTCCTATGCCTTACAGTTTCTAGTTTCTATTGAGTATGAATGAATGAGTATGACCCCTTTCTGTTCTTTAATATAGAGATTGTTTGGTCAAGAGTAAAAGAAATGAATATGAATCCAAGTCTACCTAAGAAAAATTGGGAAATGATTTGGATTTAAACCTTGTGTGACCATATCTCCCTCAACTTTCAGGTTCATATTAAGTCATGCTCTGAGTTTCTGTCTATTCCCTCCCTCTAGTTGATTGTTTATGTGTTGATTAAAGTGAAATAAGGCAACTTACATGATAACTTGGGTAAAAAGGAAAGGGTCATTGTTGACATTGTTGGTGGCTTGAAAACCAGAATCTGATGCTTTCTGCTAAAAATAGCTCTGTTGGAATTGAGTGCCCTCTTTTGGAGTTGGTATTTGATTTGGGGCAGCCCCTTTCTCTTTATTTGGGTTTCTAATCTGAGAATTGGGATGGCCTAATGGACTGTTGTTATTGTCTGCTACATTAGGGAGTGATTACACATTTATTTTAAACCTGGGAAATGTTCACTTTTTAGTTTATGAGATGATCACCTAACCATGAATTAGCCTGCTTTGGTTGTTAATGTGCATCTGGCCTTTATTTCTCATATTACTTATGTGCTTACTGGGAAATTAAAACTGGGGGTTTGAAAATTATCATGGTTCCTGTCTCATTATATTTGCATCAAACCAATTATCCATACCTGCATCATTCAGTTTGTCCCTTCTAGGTTAATATGTTGACTCCATTTGGCTTGTGTGAATGTCATATAGTTGTTAACACTAGCATAAGCTCATGTGATTTTGTTTAGTTTTAAGTGTTTGCCAAGGGTGCTTGACAAGGATAAAATGTGACTTATCTCAAGACATGCATGTATCTCTCTATTCTGTCTAAATGTGCTAATATGTGCCCCTGCATGGTTCAGATGCCATATCTTGATGAGGACTGGGTCTGGCCTTCTAGATATCTACTTTAAAAAAAAAAAAAAAAAGAGTCAAAATGACATAGGTGTTTTGTATGTTGTTGACTTCAAATAATGTTGAACTTGTAAATGTGGATCTGCATACTTATGAGAACTTGGTCTGAACTTATCTGTTTGTACTCATATGCTGGAGAATGATTTGTGTTAGCATGATAGTTTGATATAATAATTTGTGGAATTTTGGCTGAAGGATCATTTTTATTCAAGATGTCTAAGTATTCTTAACTACCTCCCTTTAATTAAAATACATAGGATAAGCAGTGAGAATTGAATCTTATGTATACATCTTTAATATGTGGTCGAAAAGTTTTCATGAATGTGGTGTTGTGATTTCCCTTCCTCTTATATTGGATGATGTTACTACTGGTCTATCATTAAGTGGTTCCTGTTTCTGTCCCTAGTCCTCCTTCAAAGTAATTGAGCCTGTTGTTTGAAGCTCTGTTGATCGAAACTAAGGAATAGATTAACATCTATATGGGTTGCTGCCAGGTTTGAGATTAAGTTGTTGTTTGAAAAGAGAAAATAGATGCAACCCTTTGGTGTCAATTGAGTTTGCTTTTGAAAAATTAAGTTTTTCTAGGGCAAGGGGAATCTGTTGTTACACCCTTGAGTCTTTTGGGATTTATAGCACTGGATATATATTTGATTGAACTTGCTACTAAAGATTGTATGCTATATGGACTCTGAATTCTATTAACTTCAACCATTGATCAAGAACTGTTTTAATAAGTTTACTGCCCGAATGTTCTCTTATATTGATTAATGGTTGAAAGACAAGATAAATATATGAATTGTAACAAGTCCTTTCCAAAATTAAATAAGATGTCTTGTGTAAATTCTGGAAACCAAGTCAGACACGTGCTTCATTTCAGATTATATGATTATTCTTATTAACTAGTTTTATGCTTGTGATTAAGATCGCTGCTAATCCTTTGCTTCTTCTTTTTTTTTTCTTTTTCATGCAACACTTGGGAGCATTTGGAGTTAAGGCAACTCCGGATTCTGCCCAGATTCAGAGAAAAAAAAACAGTGGCTGCATCCGCAATGCTCGTGTCTAGCTGTCCCCCACTTTCGTGTCAAGAGTCTCCGTCCCTCTTCCTCTCTTAAAATTTTTATATCTTTTGTATTATTACACTACTAAAAAAAGGGCGTTTTCGACCAAAAAATTTCGACCACATTTTTGGTCGAAAAAAAATCGACCACGCGAGGTCGAAAAATCAACAATTTAATTTTTATTTTACTTTCAGTAGGATTTCGACCACACGGGGTCGATTTTTTAAAATGAAAATACGTGGTCGAAATTAAATTTTGTATAAATAATAAATGGGAAACGTTTAAATTAAAAAAAAAAAAAAAAATTTCGACCACATGTGGTCGAAAATATATATATATATATATATATATATATATATATTTATAGAGCGCACTGCAGCTGGCTGGTCTTTAATTGTCTCGTTTTCTTTACTTTTAAGTTCGTAGTTTTTTTCTCTCTCTATCTCTTTCCCTCTCTCCCTCTCTCTCTCTACCCACACACACCACCTCTCTCCCTCTCCTCTCTACCCACACCACCACCACCACCGCCCCCGACGTGCACCCTCAACCCACCGCCTTCCAACCACCGCCGGTCCACGTCGGGCGGCCAAGCAGCCCTTACATTTTTACACGTTTTTTTTTTTTTCTCAATGTCATGAACACTTACCAATGCATAATAATCTCATGTTATTAGCTACATTACCTTCTATATTTAGTAGATTTGATAACTTTATTTAGTGTTCAATATTTGTTTTAGGTTTATTTTAGATTTTTTTTTTTTTTTTTTTTTTGAGTTGAAATTGAATGTTATTTTTTTGGGTCGTTTTTGGTCCCTTTTTTGGGATTATTTTGATTCTTTATTTATGTGCTATTTATTTATTTTGGTTCTTTATTTATGTGCTCTTTATTTATTTTATGTGCCTTTATTTATTTTTTTCGCCCAATATTATATTTTTTTGAAGTAATATCAATAGTTTAAGTCCTTAATAAGGCCATATAAATTAAATATGGTTTAATAAGTTCAAACTTTCTGCAATTTGTGTAGATGGAATCTCGTAGTTGATGTACGATAGAACTAATCCCGATCGATTTGGGTTGAAGAATGAATTTGTAGCCGGCGTTTATGATTTTGTCGGGATGGGTTGAGCCATGGTCGAGCGAACTTGGGTAAGTCATTAGTTATCAATAATCTATTTTTTGTACTAAATTAGACTACTAACATTGTATCCTTCGCCGTAATGAATTTCAACAACACTTTGGGGGAGTTTCTGCCACTCGCCAAGTAGCACACCGATGACCGAAGAGGTAATACAAAGAATAGATTGAGAAGCATCAAGTTGCTTAACTAACAAGAACACTTAATTATAGAGGCTAGGATGTTGGGTATAGGCCAAATTAATAGTTTATGATGGATATGTTTAAATGGATATGTATATTATCTTTAAGGGTTTGAATATAGTTTTAGTTCGAATTAGAAGTACTTTTAAGTTTATAATGTTTAAGTGTTTGAATGATGTTTAAGTGTTTGAATGTAATTTATGATATTTAAGTGTTTGAATGTAGTTTATGATGTTTAAGTGTTTGAATGTAGTTTTAATTTTAAGTACTTTGAGGTTGAATTTGATTGTTTATAAGTGTTTGAATGGACAATGTTTAAGTGTTCAAGTGTTTGAACATTGTTTATGGTTGTTGTGTTGCATTGTTGATGAATTGGATGGTCGTTTTGATTGATGAATTTGGTTATTTGGAAATTGGCGAGCGGGCTGCCAAAAGCAGTAAATGCTTGAAAAAATATTCGCATTTTCGACCGGGTGGTCGAAAATCAAATGATATTTCACCACATTACATGAGGTCGAAATTGTCTCCGAAAAAAATTCAATTTCGACGCGTGGTCGAAATTTAGCAAGATTTTTTTCGTATTTCGACTCACATGTGTCGAAATTTAAACTTAATTTACAATTTCGACCACATGTGGTCGAAATTAGTTAAAATAAATTTCTTTTTGTATTTAAATATAAATAATTTTTCGACCACACGTACGAAAAAGTTAAATATAATTTAATATAAAAATAATTTTTAAACCACATGGCATTAAAACAATTTTTCCCTTAAATTTCGGTAGAATGTGATTTCGACCAAGCTGTTACCGACCTACGCGTGTGATCGAAAAATTGGTCGAAATAAAGGCTTTTTCGACCTCATGTGGTCGAAATTTTTGGTCGAAAATCTCTGTTTTTTTAGTAGTGTTATACGTTATTTGCACCCTCTGACTAACATTTTTATGGGTTTGTATTTGTAGGATTTTATTTCTTGTTTGTTTGTGAACTCGTGAATGGCCGAGCTTTGTCATTGGCCACTTTTCCTTAGATATAGATCTTGGTTTAAAGATAGCTTAGGATGAAGAAATGACAAACGTCCCTTTAACTTTGCGTATTTCACAGGTTGTAAACATTTTCTAACCAATAGATAAGGCTGATTTTTTCTTTTTCTCTTCTTTAAAGTTAATTAACGTCCCCTTTTAAATCCCTTTAACAAAAACAGTGATTTAAATAGGGGTTTAAGGGACAAGATGCGTATTTTATGGGTAATCATTTTCTATTTCATGCTAACATATTGAACGAGTTAGGTTCATTAAGTTTAAATGAGAAAATTATATTAGGGCCTGAAGATAGGTACAAGCCTATTTTTACGAAAGCTTATAAGTAAATATTTCATTTCATATACACGCATACGTATATATATTATCTTATTTTTAGTAATTCCTTTAATCATCTTTTCATAACGTGTATATATAAATATATTATTCTCATGTCACAAAATAGCTATTTTCAAAATATGACGTACCATATTTACACATTATCTTCTAATCCTCGCTTCTATATATATTATATACTAATCCTCTCATTTTCTATACTATATTATACAAAGAGAAAAAAAACGCATCCCTATATATGTATATGTGTATCTCATGCACATTAATTACTTCCTTTATAATAAACATATCACATATATACATTAGTATCCTATAAAAAATATACATCTGCTTATTCTATATTAAACATACTATTCTAAACGTCACATATATTTTCTCACGCATGCATCATCATTACCTCCTTTTACAAATGTGCATTCATTCACACAACATAATCATCTTAAAATCCGCTTTTCTTTTACAAGTCAGTTGGAGGAATAGTTTCTTTTCACAATGCTTTTTAAAAAAATAGGTAATAATAAATAATAAATAATCCCCCTCTAGTGTTAATTAAGCTAAGTTTAAAGGCTCTCCTCGGATAGGCTCGAGATGCTTAACACCTTCCC
Organism: Lycium ferocissimum; assembly: GCF_029784015.1. NCBI lineage: Eukaryota > Viridiplantae > Streptophyta > Magnoliopsida > Solanales > Solanaceae > Lycium > Lycium ferocissimum. The sequence continues at coordinate 1,846 of NW_026719248.1, read as the reverse complement.
TCTAAAATAAAACCCTTACCTAGAATTTCATTGTGTTTCAAAGACTAAAAAATGAAGTTTACATTTTTACGAATGGTTTCCTAATATTTTCCTAAAATTAGGTGGCGACTACGAAAATTTGCAAAAACCCCGGGAAACATAGTCATAAGTCGTGAACTAGTTTTAATCCGTTAAAAATAGGGCATGAAAACATAAGGTCGTTAAAGTGAAAAACGTTCACCTAGTCTACTTAGTGAGCCAGATGTGAGTTAAAAATGATATAGTAGATCAAGGAACTCAAATTTAGATACTTATAGTGTCTAAATATCATTTGTATAACATTCTTTACGAGATAAAGACATACGCTCCCTGGGAAAGGAGAAAATGCTGTTGCATGTCATACCATGTGTGCTAATGTCGACCAATTGGGTTAACATAAGTCCATTCTCAACTTATTATTGTGTGAGACCCAGAGCCTTTGTGGTGGCTTAAGATTTGTACCCTTTGTGACTCATATTAGATATTTGAGACTTAGTTTGATGTTAGCTATCTTAGTGTGCTTTCAAAAGACCATGAACACAGATTCGGTCTGGCGGAGTATATCTAGAAAAGTAATTAACCAAATGTTAAGAGGATCACGAGAAGAGGAAGATCATTGATGGAATCTCGTTAATTTGCATTCACTGGTGCACCAATTATAACAACGATTATGAATACACGAAATAATGATATATGAGATTTTGAGATTATATCAAATGTGATTCATATGATCTGGGGTACTGCATACTTTATGATCTACTTGCAGGTTTGCACTCGACGAGAGGCTATATACTCCTAATAAATGTAGAGCACTTAGCTCACAAGATGCCGGTCGCACGGTCTACTTCCCCGTATGAATGATTGGAGACCGAGTTAAGAACATGTTTCTCATATTAGATGAAAGCATTCCATTATAAAGAAAGGTGAGACGTAGGAAATTTGGGTCCACCCATAAGGGGTGCTTAAGGCCCATTCGGTTAATTAAACTTAGCCCCGTATATAATAACACTTACTTAAAATAAATGATACTTCGCGTATTTTTACTTTTCTTCTTTCTCTACAATATATTATTAGGGTTTTTAGATCGTGATTTGAGGGTTGCTCCAATATAACGTGACAACCACCATCGGTCAGTAATTCCAGCCGTTGTTTGACTTCCGCTTCCGCTACACGAAGAACACGTAGGTTGTCCTTTTATGGTTTACGCGCTATCTAATTAGTTTAGATTAATGTGTTATGTGTAATCCTTCAATATTTATCAAGGATGAAGTATTAATAAAACATGTAAGGTGTACTGTCAAGGCAAAGGATTTAAGATTCGGGACAAGGCCAAATATACCCCTATACTATCAGAAAAGGGTCACATATAACCTTCGTTATACTTTGGGTCCAAATATACTCTTATCATTGTACTATTGGTTCAAATAGAACCCTTATCCGTTAAGTCTGTCCAAGGTGGCCATCCAATCCTACGTGGCACTGACATTTGATGAGGTGGATGCCACCTCAGCTCCTAACCATTTACCCCTCCTATCTATTTGTTCTTCCACCACTAAATTTTTCTTCCTCTCTCCACCATTAATGCACCATGACCACCCTAATTTATTTCATCTTTCAAGCAGACAAACTACTTCAGACTAATATATATGATTCTATTTTTTGTATCTTTCTTTGTACTGTTTCCCAATTATCCCATATTATAATTTACAGCAGCCATATCTGAAAACCCATTTCATAGAAATATCACAACTATAAATATAGGCAACTGAGTCTCAAGATTTCAGCCTGTGTTATAACTTGTAAATATTTCATACATAGCAAAGATACT
>NW_026719247.1:0-52477 GCF_029784015.1 Lycium ferocissimum | reverse complement strand
AACCCCCTTTTAAAACCCCCAATATTTTATCCTTACTTTGATCTTTTATTTATGCTTGGAGAAGTGTTTGAATATGTTGGGAGAGGTTTCTACAGTTTTCTTGAAATTGGGGTTATGTTTAAATGACTTAAAATGGAGAGGGGTCGTGATATATAAAATAAAAAAAATTCAGCCACCATTAAAAAATATGGTCTGTATAATATTATACGGCCAACTTTCTAACCGTATAAAATTATACAGTCCGTATAATGGGCCGTATTTCTCCACCTCAAAAACTGTCTTCTCGGGAAATTTTTTAAATCCTTAAATACGTTCCATATCTCAAAATATGGACCATATCTCATATTATACAGTCCATATTTATATTTCCCTGAAACAACTTTTGACGAACCTTTCCGCTTCGATTCACTTATTCTCTAATCCTTTTGTAACCTACTAAACATGAATTTAAACCCTTATAAGCATAAGTTTAGCATGTCCAACGTCATATAACCTCAAAGACAAATCCCCGTGTCCAAAACTAAGACAACTAACATACGACAAATCTAAATGTTTAATACTACAAGGGGTAACATGTAAGTACAAAAGAAGGACTTTAAAAGACCTGGAACTATAAACAAGGGAGCTCACTAATCAGCTGATAATAAATCTTGTCTACTCGGGAAATTCTGCTGGTCGTCTATCTCCAGCACAGGGCATGAATGCGGTTACCCTCGGCAAAAGGGACGTCGATGCAAACAATGTATCGAGTATGTAAGGCAATAGATAACTGAAACTAAAACTGAACTGAAAGCACAATAATCTGCAGGCCAAAGAATGCCCTGAATGTCTTATCTAACTTGTCTCATATGAAATGCAATATAATAATATCATATATCTCACTGACCAAGTGGCCGGAACTTTGTAAACCTCACGACCATAAGGCCGGAGCAATGCTGTCTCAACCGACCCGTCGACCAGGTAAATTTGACTCACTGACCCGTCGGCCAGGAAAATATGTCACATTGACGTGTAAGCCAGGCAATAATGTCTCACTGAATAGGAGGCCAGGCTAAAGAAAATGTCTCACTGACCCAGTGGCAAGGCTAAGGAAAAATATATGTATATCATGCTGTTTATCAGGTGTATACTGAAATATATGAAGACGTCAACATGTCTCTTTCTAATTCTTCTACTAACAGAGAACTAAGGAGAGGATAGAAATCCCTCGGAAGATATAATACCAAATCTAGAAGCGTTACACCTCTATTACAGCTCTAAACAATAGTTCTCTTTCTTTAAGGTTCGATAAACGCTTACTATCTACTACGGATCATGCCAAGAGAAGAAGGGATAGCAATTACATACCTCAAATCGCCAATATGAACCAACAACGAACTCCTCGTAACGCTTATGCCAATCCTATAACAAGCGAATGCATATATGAACTTAGATGAAGGTAGTATATCACGTATATCAAATGATAATTCAATTCTAAAATGAAACCGACAACATTTCCCCTATTCCTTAATTACCACAACACAACCAGCAGCCAACAACAACAACAACAATGAGTCTCATATAAATCTTTTTAAACTCACATCAACAACAAGCAAGGATATACACCAAAACAGCCCAATATACGCTTCGTATACGCTACATTATACAATTCCTTCTTTCCATATCTCAAGTATATCAACATCAACACAACCATATCAACCAGTATCCATACATGAATAATTTAGCTTAATAACACAGCAACAAGATGGCCAAAATAGATTATAAACCCAACATTAACTCAAACTCACATTTGAACCTTTTCCCACAACTTTCTTCATTCAGCACTACGTATAAACATCTAATAAACTCATAAACATGGAGATAAGGTGAAGTCTTACCTTAAGAACTCAAAAACACACCAATACAGGAGTTAATTCCCCATGAAGTACCTTCCAAATCCACCACAAGAAGAGAAACTAGAATCCAACAAGTACTCCGAAACTTCTCACACTTGAATCCCACTTTTGATCCTTGAATTACCTTGGGTTCGCTTAGGAAGTATTGGAGGGGGTTTATGGAGGTGTTTAGGGTCTGAGGAGGATGAAGAATGAAATAAAAATGAGCTTGGATCAATACATACAACTTAGAATATTTCCACCGCCTCCATTTTACGGTCCGTACTTTGAAATCGTATAATATTATACGGGCTATATATGGCACCGTACTTCTCGGATTTGCCATCTCCAGTGGCATTAGAAAGAAGACTCTCTGAACTTGAATTTATATAGATTATACATTCCATAACTCCACATATACTAGAAGATATACCGCCCCAAAGTTGGACGAAAAATCCTGTCCAGAATTCAACCAAATTTTCCCAAAGTTTTGAGAAACTTAATTTTTTCGATTCGCTTGATCCTGGAACACTCCAATACCTACTAAACGTGGTCTTAAACTCTTATACTCTCAATATATACATGTCTAATACCATATGACCTTGAAGGTTGTCCCGCTCTTCCAAGTCTAAGACGACTAACTGGCGACGAAATCTACGTACAAAAGTACGAGGTGTAACATCCTTCTTCTCTCAAAAACATTCATCCTCGAATGTTTTACAACTCAGAGGTCTATAGAAATTACGGCTGAGTCTCCTCTATAATCACACTACTACCAACCTGCCACACAACCCAACAATACAACTCAATGCTACACAGGGCTATAACAGTCAATAATAACAAAGGCCTCACACGACCAACGAAAGTAACTGGTATGTAGTACTCACATGAAAACGATGGTGTCATGACCTGAACCTACTCTGAGATCAGAAGTAGATTAGGGGGGGGGGGACCTAGATTTCGTCTCTTTCTCAACTTCCCAAGTCATCTTCTACCTTCTTATTGTACTTTTACATAGGCTACATCTTTGGTCCGTAACCTACGAACCTGGTGATCTAGTATAGCAATAGGGACTTCCTCATATGATAACTGCTCGATAACCTGGATATCATCAACTAGCATGACTCAAAAGGGATCTCTAATAAACTGATGAGGCATAGATACATGGAAGATCGGATGCACTGACTCTAAGTCTGAAGGCAAATCTAACTAGTAGGCAACCTGGCCTACTCTACGAATTATCCTGTAAGGTCCAATGTATCTAGAACTGAGCTTTCCCTTCTTACCGAACCTCATAATGCCTTTCATCGATGATACCTTCAAGAATACCCAATCATCTATCTGGAACTCCAAGTCTCATCGTGTATTATTTGCATAAGACATCTAGTGACCGTGAGCTGCTAATAATCTTGCATAGATAAGCTTAACTTCCTCTACCGCTTGCTTCACCAAGTCAAGTCCTAATAGTTTGGATTCCATCCGATAGGAGATCTACATTTCCATCCATAAACGGCCTTATACGAGGTCATCTGAATACTAAAATGGTAACTGCTATTGTATGCGAACTCAATAAGCGATAAATAGTCATCCCAGCTACCTCTAAAACCCAACACACACGCTCTTGACATGTCCTCGAGTGTTTGAATAGTGTGCTCAACCTGTCCGTCTATTTGTGGGTGCAAAGTTGTACTAAGATTCACCTGCGCTCACAATCCCTTTCGAAAAGACTTCAACAAGTTAGCTATAGCCTGCGTGCCTCTGTCCAGAATGGTAGACACTAAAATAATATGGAGTCGTATTGTCTCTCTGATATATATAACCTTGTTCAATCCTCAGTTGAACGAGTAGTTCTGACTAGTAATAAGCATGCCGACCTTGTAAGCCTATTAACATTACCCGTGTAGAATCAAACTTACGTCGAGATCAGAGTAAACCTGTAATGAAATCCATATCAATCGCTTTCAATTTCTACTTCAGAATATTTATATCCAGTAACAATCCACCAGGCCTTTGGTGCTTAACATTTACTTATTGGTAATTAGGGCATTAAACTACAAACTCGGGTATCCCTTTCTTCATGCCATTTCGCCAGTAAACTTTCTCAGATGTCATGGCACATCCTTATCAACTCGGAATGAATGGAATAGTGTGATTAATGAGCCTCCGCCATAGTCTGGGGACATAATTGTGTAATAGCAAGAGCACACAACATGCCTCGGTAAGTGGGGACTCTGTCTCTAGTAACCCCAAATGGTGACTTCTTTTCCTTTGAGGCTATATCTCCATAATGAATCAATAAAGAATCCTCATACTGTCGCATTTCGCCTCAGTTACTAGGGATACTGCCGCTGTGCCCTGCACCGTAATTCCCATACCCCATGAGTCTAGCAATTGAACTCTCAAACTAGCCAACTGATGAAACTCATGAGCTAACTCTCTACCCTTGGCCTAAAAATATGACAAGCTATCCATGAATCTATGGTTAAGGGTGTCGGCTATTACGTTCATCTTTCCTGGATGATCCAGGGTATCAATATTATAATCCTTCAATGCCTCTAACCACCATCTTTGTCGTAAATTTAGTTTTCCCCTGCCTGAAGTTATGTTGGAGACCGTTATTAATCTGTATGGATATTAACATAGACACCGTTTAGGTACTGTCCTAGTTCTAAAGTGCATGATTCCCTACTGCCAACTCCGGTTTGTGGGTCGAATAATCTTTTTCATGTTTCCTTAGCTGCCTCAAAATATAGGCAATTACCTTACCATGTTGCATCAATACACAACCTAGCCCGATGCACAAACTTCACAATAACAACACAACTCTCGTATCCCTCTGGAAGTGTCAGAACTTAACACTGAAGTCAATCTACCCTTCAATTTCTAAAAATTCATTCACAAGCGTCTTGTTATATCTCGTATTTTTGTACATTGGAATATTTTTAAGCTAATTGGGATAAGTTCAAGGACAAGAATATTTTGGGATATGAGATAGAGACTTTTAATCCCCGATTTTAATTAGTGCACGATTTGCTTATAAATTTCAAATAGCATAGAAATATTAGTGGAGATTAGGGATTAATTAACCATGATTAGATTATTAAGTGAGGATTAGTGATTTATTAAGATTAAAAAATGCACTAAGTGGGCCCCACTACAACATGGCCAAATCTGATTGGTCCATGCTATAGTGGGACACATGTCATTATGGTTGGACATGTGTCAATATTATGGGCATATATTTAGTAAATGGATGACTCATATTTCATAATTCATCTTCCAAGTTGAACAAGCGAGAGAAGCTCTCATCAAGAACAACCATGGCTACTGTTCACGACCAGCCCCAAGCTTCCTTAAAAAAAAAAATTATCAATCCCAAAAGTGTTCTACATGTTCAAGGGGGCAGCAACCTTAGGATTCAAATTGAGGAAGAAGAAGTGGTGCAATTGGTGCAAGAAATTGAATAATGTTTGTCCTAATTAAATTTGAGGTAAGATTTCTTCCTCTTGTAATGAAATTGGAGTTAATGATGTTGTAATGGAGAGATTAATTTGTATTAAGTGGAATTGGAAGTAAGAAAATTGCATGATTAGTGTTGGTGTTGAAATGGACAGAATTGGAGTTGTTCAAATTAGGTTGGGCTTGATTGTTGTTATTGTTATTAATATTATGGATTATGTGTTAAAAGTGAAGGAATTGTATATGTTAATGTTAAGGTTCCGTTTGGGCCGTGTTGAAATTTTGTTCTAATTAGAAATGGTGAATTAATTTTAATTAGCATTATGGTTGTTGTTGTCATGGATGATATGATGAGAGTGAAGGAATTAAATGATTAAAGTTGAAGTTTTATTTGTTTTGTGGGCTGTTTTAAGAACTTGTTGAATAATTGATTGTGTACGAATGATTGATGTTGTTGTCGTGTGTTTGCTGGTATGATTCACGAATTTAGATGAAAGGAGTGTATGAGATAACGTATAAGAAGCGTATATGGTTTGCTTGGTGTATGCGTAGATGTTCGTAAGATTATCGGGCATCTTTTTATGTTGTGATTAGGGGCTGTTTTGGGCATGTTGTTATTCTTGTTGAATTGGAAGATTAAGTGTAGTAAGATCATGCATTGCGTTGTAATTGTTGGACTATTATAAGGTCGTTTCGATGAAGTGTTATGGCTATAGATTATTAAGAGTAACTTAAATATGTCGTAGTCGTTATGTTAAAGATTATGGAATGTCGTAATGTGTGGGCTGATTTGGAATGTTGTGCGGGCTGTCTCGGAGTATTCTCGAATCTTGTCTTGGCTAACTTTGATATAGTACTTGAACGTATGGTTGTTGATGTTGACTTGGTTGTTATGTAGTTGGTTTGAATATAAGGGAAATCTTTAGCCTAATTTTCTAGAAATGAGCTACTAACGTTGGAATACGTTTTGAACCTTCCCGTAGCTTAACCATAGTTCTTGACGTCTTAATATAGGTTGAGACACTTCCGGCAGCGTATACGTATTGTGTCACGGATAAGCGTTAAAGGTATGTGAAGCTACCCTTTCTTTCTTTTGGCATGTCTTAGAAATAAGTAACGTATGATATGAGCTTTGGGGTAATTCTATTCATAATTTTCGAGTGTGATTCATGATTCTTATTTACTTCTTGATGTTAGAACTCTTAAGGTAATTGAGTACATGCCTCTCAAGTCTTCTATACGTTGGATAGTAGTCGGTATGCATAAGTTCCTATTCTTAGAGACACTAGGATGGCTAATGTCCTTGACTTCTATAAGCTATTTCATGTTATCTTGATATGTGTCTATGATTCTTGAGGCTCTATTTGATATAGATAGTGACATTCAAAGGGTACTTAACATGACTATCGCCTTTGATACTCGAGTGTTAGTTTATTCTACTTATTCTATTGAGTCTCAGATGATGATTTAGTTTGCATATGGTTGCTCACTACTCTGCTCGTGCATACTGTTATTGTATCTTTCACCGAGTCCCGGGCCGAGTATGTATTCGTGCACAGTTTCACTGCATTGTTCACCGAGTCCCTCGCTAGAGGGCTGGGTACGGCATATGCATATGATGAAATGATGATATGATGATATGATGATACGATGATATGATGATATGATTATGGCACCGAGTCCCATGATGGGCCGGGTATGGTATACGTGTACACGACTTTATTCATAAGTCCCATAATGGGCCGGGGTATGGTATATGATAATGATATGCATGATTTCATTTCATAAGGCACGAATGCTCTTTCAGTGATTTCTTGATTATCATACTTGTCTCCTGAAATCTCTACTTCAGTTATGATTTTCCTTAATGTATTTCATGATTTATATACTCAGTGGACATCTCAAATGCGACCCCGCTTTCTTCGAAGGGCGTTTCATGGCCGCGCGTATAGATACTCGCTTTGGTGGTGATCCTTCTACGGTATCTTGGGACTTCTACTCGGAGTCTAGACTTTGGAGTGCTCACCGTTGTTATATATATATATATATATATATATATATATATATATATATATATATGTTTATCTAGGGGTACGGCGGGGCCTTTTGTCCGTCATATGTCAACTGATACTCTTAGAGGTACGTAGACATATGTGTGGGTTGTATATAGATGTTGTTCGGCTATGTTAATATGACTTATATGACTTATGTTGGGATGTTCCCTTGCGTATATATATATATTTTGAGATGTTGTATGTAGTAGAAGCCTTGTCGGCTTGCGTATATATAGTTGGGATGTTGCCGTACGTTATGACAGCCTGGTCGGCTTGTGTACTATGTCATCTTTTGATTGGTTGTGACTCCTCAGGAGACAGGTTACCTTGATATATATGTGACAGTTCTGAGACGACGTTTTGTTGTTACAAGTTCCCATATTATGTTTAGTTTCAGGTTGATTATAGCTAACAGGTACGTATAAGAGTGTCCAACTCGGGCACTAGTCACGGCCTACGAGGTTGGGTCGTGACACGTCTGTCCGTTGAAACATAACTGCTTTACTCAGTCAACTTCGTCGATGATGCTGAAAGAGCTTATAGTAACCTTCTGTGATATCTTGCCAAAGTCAGAAGCCTACAAATCCCTATTGGTGTCGTGGGTGCAGGCCAAATATCCATGAACTCTGCCTTCTGAACGTCAACACTAGTGCTCTTGTCTAATATCATATGGCCCAAAAATGCTACGAAGTTTAACCAAAATTAACATTTAGAGAACTTTGTCTACAACTCCCGATCCTAGAGAGCTATGAGTACTGCATACAAATGGTCCGCATGCTCAATTTCTTATCGAGAAAGACCAAAATGCCATCAATAATTACAACCATGAACAGATTTAAGAAGGGTCTGATTATGCAGTTCATCAATTCCATGAATACTGCTGGCACATTAGTCAACCCAAAATACATAACAAGGAACTCTAGATGATCATATCTTATCCTGAATGCTATTTTTGGTTAATCCTTTCCCTGCTCTGACCTGATGATAACCCGATCTCAAATCTATCTTTGAGAAACATCTAACATCCTGCCACTGATCAAGTAAGTCGTCAATCCTCAGGAGTGGTTACTTGTCCTTATCGTTACCTTATTCAGCTACCTAGAATTAATACACATCCTCAGTGAGTCATCTTCCTCTCTTACAAACCACACTAATACTTTCCATGGAGAAGTACAAAGTATGTTAAAGCCCTTCTCGAGCAAGTCCCTTAGCTTCTCCTTCACTTTTCTCAACTCAATAGGGACTATCCTATAAGGAGGGATGGATGTCAACTAAGTATCCGGTAACATATCTATAAAAACATCAATCTCATGCTCTAGGGAAATTCCTGAAAGCTCAGTTGGAAATACATCTGGGAGTTTACTAACCACTAACCCTGAGCTTATGCCTGTATACGAGAGCTATCCATACCCTCCTAAAGTGAGGCCGTCATGCAGTCATTACTCAAATGCGGCCCAAGTCCAATCACAAACCGGTGTACCCGATCCTACATCTCAGCTACAATCGTGGGAACATACACAAAATGAGTTAAAGAGAAGACGGTACTCCCAGACACTTATATTCCCCCAGCGTAAATTCAGAAATCTATCAATTCGAGCCTGTCAGGCCTTTGCTGGTAAGTAGTGTTAAAGGAAGGTCTCAGTGAACTCCTGCCATACTACTGGGGTTAAAATAGCCCCTCTAGAAAACTCCCAAGTTTCATACCACTGAAGAGCAACATCTCGTAAGCGGTAAGAAGCCAACTCTACTGAATCATTGTCTGAAGCATGCATTACCCTCAATGTCCTCAGCATCAAATCTATAAAATTCTACGGGACCTCATCTAGTTTTGAGCCGAAAAGAGTATTAGAGGGTCCAAGTTGATGAAGTTTCGAACCCTGGAACTAACAGCCCTGTTAGCATAACCATTCTTGCGATACCACGACGCGGGGCACGAGCCACCAGGCGAGGTCAATAGCACGAATAGCATCTCGCGTCTCACGGCTTTGATGCATCGTGTGGAGAAGCGAGGCGCGTAGGCTGCCGGCCTCGCTAGGATCTGCTGGGATGGAAGAGCTTTGAGAAAACTGAGATGGGGACTCGTTCTGGGACTCACCCTGGCCCACATCCACTGGTGGCACCCTACTAGTACCCTCATCTGTCGTAGCCTTGCCTCTCTGGCCAGCTGTAGCTCTCCTCGTCACAAGCCTCACCGAAATCACAGTACGTTATTAGAAAAGAAATCCCGTTGCTACGGCTCTAATGCACGAACTAAGATAAGAAAGAAGGACAATCTTCCTAAATTCCCTGCAACCTCCTATTTATAAGTGTGGTGCACAACACACAATAAATAAGACTCTGCTAGACACAGCTTGTTGACAACCCTAGGACGCAACTACTCTGATATAAAGTTTGTCACGACCCAGACCGGAGGGCTATGTCGGGCACCCGGGCCCTACCTACCGAGCACCGCTAATCATACATTTATATCATAATCTTAAACAAGGGTGGATCCGGAGAGTCATCAGATGGAAAACTGCCAAATCATAACGGAAATATGATAAAAAAAAAAAAAGATGAGGCCGAAAAGACATACTATGTAATTATGCTGGACAAAACTGTGCAAGCTTACAAGGCCATTATGAAATACTATACAGCAAAAATATAGGCCGGGAGGGGGGGGAGGGGCATACAACGTCTAACTAATGAATGACTGTCTATAAGCCTCTACTGGAGTATATGATAAAATAAGGTCGGGACAGGGCCTCGCCACACCCGTATGCACACAAAAGTATAACGTACCAAAAAATGCAACAGCAACTCCGGAACAAGAGGAGTGCTCCAATATCAGCTGAACAACAATCTAAAGGGGCAGACATCAACCTGTCTACCTAAACCAGCGGGCGTAAAATGCAGCGCCCCAAGAAAAGGGGCATCCGTATGGACAATGTACTTAGTATGTAAGGCATGAAAGTTACATAAATGTACATAGGATAAAATAAATGCAACCTGTATGTCTGAACTGCCTTTGAGGGCCAATAATATGCATAAAATATTATGCATGGATGCATACATATTTATGCGTATATAACGCCTGTCAAGCCTCTATGGGAATCTCATCATATTATATCGGCCTCTGTGGGCATCACTATCATCATCATCATCATCATCATCATCATGTGACTAGCTAATCAGGTGGTAGTGCGTATATAATGCCAACAATTTCCACATACCCCATATATAAAATACATAATATACGCGTATATAATGCACGAAGGGTCATACGTACGTATATATATATATATATATATATATATATATATATATATATATATATATATATATAATGCAATGCATGAATATGATAAGGTACATCACGGATGCATCGGAGTGGCGTAGGGTCGTTACACCTCCGAACAACATTATGAACTAGCATTTTCATCAACAAGTGACTCTAGGAATCATACTGAATCTGAAGAAGGACTTACAGAAACAACATTCTAGAGCATGAATTAACATGGAACATCCCTAGCTACAAAGAATAGAAACATTATGGAATAGCGTGCCTTTTACGTTTCGGTCATAAGGATCATGCCAAAAGAAAGAAAGTTAACCTTAACATACCTCAAGTCGTCAACAAAAGTTCCCGAATGAAACTGCCGGGCTAATAGTCTCCTTACTCACTACAGCACACCTAACAATTAACAACATAAGAACAACCTCATATAAGTCTCTTTAATTCCACATCACTACTCACCTCAAGATTTATATCAAAACAGCCTAACATGCTTTGTATAAAACACTTATCCACCTTCTTCTTCTAAGTATAACATCCCTAATACAATCACAACACCAACTACTATCCTTGCAACATGGTTTTAGCTTAAAAACATATTTACACCATGACTCAAGTTAGATTACATCCCAACACAATCTCAAATTCAAGTTTGAATCTTTCTTCCAACTCTTTTCCCTCCAAACTTAGCATGTCCATTATATAAACTGATAAACATGGAGTTAAGATAGAATCTTACCACAAAACTCAAGAACACCTCAATTCCAAGAGTGCTTCACCTTGAAGTATCCTCCAAAACAACCACTAAAAGGAGAAACAAGCTTCCATACTCACTTTAGAACCTTTAAACACTTAATATTCTCTTTTGATCCTTGATTTTTCTTAGGAATTGATTTGTTAGTGTTGGAGAGGGTTTTCTAGAATGTTAGAGGTCAGGGGAAGTGGAGAAAATGAAATAAAGTGAAAGGTAAACGAATTATATAAAAAAATAAACTGCAGCCGACATAAAAATATGGCCAAATCATTTTTTTAAATATGGTCCATATTTCTTGGCCGTAATTCTCAGTGTAAAAATTGTACTTTCTGCCTAAGGAAATACGGTCCATACTTGAAATCGTATATTTTTGTACCGGCCGTATTTTGCACCGTACCTCTCGGATTTATGATCTGTTAGTTGCATTGGAAAGAAAACTCTCTAAACTTGAATTTACATAGGTTATGTATTCCATAACTCCTCATATGCTAGAATATATAACTCCCCATACTTGGACCAAAAATCCTGTCCAGAATTCTGTCAAACTTTTCCAAAGTTTCGACAAACTTAATTTCTTCGATTCGCTTAATCCCGGAACCTTCCAATACCTACTAAACATGATCTTAAACTCTTATACACTGAAGATAGACATGTGTAATCCCATATGACCTTAAAGTTCACTCCGCTCTCTGAATCTATAGCAACCAACTCATGAGGAAACTAAACGTATAAAAGTACGGGATGTAACAAGCTCCCCCTTAGAAACATTCATCCTGGAATGTTAGCACTCTTAGGAGTCTATAGAAATTTTGGCACCGATGATGAAGAACCAACTGCCAATCCTGTTGGCTGAACTGCACCTCCACCATCTCTCGATGGACAATCTCGCATAATATGGCCTGGTTGACCATAGGTATAACACATATCTGAACCCGAACTACACTGTCCGCCGTGCAACTTACCTCACTTGGCGTATTGTGGTATAGATGTACAAATACGCTAAAATCACCTCGAATAGAGGAGCCCAGCAGGGCTGCGAGTCGCGGAATAAGTGGGTCTATCAAACCTCAGTCCTGGGAACTATGAAGGCGTAGTAGCCACCGAATAAGCTGAACGCCTAGGGAACTACTGTCTATGACCTCCTCAGTACCCACCAAAAGACCCTGAAGGTCTAGCTCTCTTGCCCTAACCCATATCACGCTCTCGATCAGCTCGATGCAGCTGCTTTCATTCCTTTAAACCCTGAGCATATGCACAATACGAGAGATATCCTTACTCTCCTGAAGTGAGGCAATCATGCAATCATTAATCAAATGCGGCCCAAATACACATTTTAACCCGGAGTCGAAATTAGAGTATAACATATTGGTGATTCCTATTTATTTGATTTTAAGGAGTCGCCACCTAATTGATTTTAAGGTGAATTAGGACACCTAATTATTAACTTAAGGTAAAACTAACCTCCGTTAATAGTCTGTTTAACCAGTGATTCTAGGTAAGGGTTCTATATTATCCTAAAGGGAAGGGGTTAGGCATCCTTTTAGATCCGTTAACTTACTGGTTATCCGCCAAACTTGGGTTAATTAATTAAAGCTAAAATGACTTACAAATATAATATTTAAAATTTAAGAAAATGACTTGTAAATATTTAAAGTTTTGAAGAAACATGTAATAATGTTGTTTAAAAACGTAAAATTGATAGAAAATGATAATTTGCATAAAAGATGTCTTAAAATTATTTAAAATAAGATTTATAAAGGTTGTTAAGACTTTAACATGAGAATAGATAATAATGCTATATAAAATGAGATTTGCAAAAACATAATAGTTTGTATATAAGCATTTTTAAAATGGAGTTAATGTAAGATTAAATATTAAATACAACTCAAATGATTTCATATTAAAGATTTTTAGTTTAGGAATATATAAAATAGCCAATGTGAGTTTTCTTTATTACTTTATTATTTCTTATTAAATATGCTTACTTAAAAAAAGAGTGATTGATTCAAACTAGTTTGAGTTAACTTATAAAATATACTAGAATTTATATGTATTAAATTTTGATTTTTTGAAAATAGTAAGATAAAAAAATGACTCCTTTAGCTCAAAATATGTATTCATACTATTTGAAAAATCAATTATTCCAAATAACTATTATAGGTATTATAAATAACTTTAATATAAAACAAGAAAATAAAACTCATGGAGTTAATTAAAGTTTAACTACCCATTACTAAAACTAATCCTACTAATTCATTAGGTTTATCTAAGTTAAAAACAAGGAAAATGTTAGTCACACATCAAAAATATATACAACAATAAAATAAGAAAAGCAAAAAAGTTGAATGGATCCGGTCCATTTTTATGGCCCAACGTGACTGAAACCGTGAATATTATCGGGTTTGGCCCGCCATTTTCTTTTTGGATCTGGACAGATCTCTGACGAGAGGGAGGATGATGTTTCGTTGGGCCTTGGCCCAACACCGAATATGGGAGAAGACGACGAGCCGCTTGGACTCGTATGCGAGATGTCATGCAAAAAATAAAAAAATAAAAAGGATTAGTACACGTCGACGAATAAGATTAAACATGTAAAATATAAGTTCAAAATAAATCGGAGATTATGTACATGTTTTATAGGACTGTCCGAATCAATTAACACGAAATTAAGCAAGCCCACTGATTGCTATATCTCTGATGGCATACCCGAAATGAAAGAGATTAAATACTACCTAATCATGAGGAATTTTAACTGGAAAACGGGACACTAAATATTCCTACCGACATGTGGACTCAAATTAACGAGAGAAAAAAAAAAAAAAAAAAAAAAAAAAAAGAAGTTGAAATAGCAACCGATGTAAAGAAGCAGAGACAAACATATATCCAGACATGGCGAGATAGACTAATTAACATCACCAACTAGGACTCAGGCCATAATGCATCAAGACAGTATGAATTACACGAGCAAGGAGGTCATGGATCATTTTTGGTGTCGATTAAAAGATTAACCATTACTACTAGTAGAATATTGTCCATTCAAATTTATAAGGAAAGTATCATGACTTAAAAGCTTTGAAACAAAGATCTAAATACTTCTACCCTATGAAAATATATAAATTGGGACGGTAACACATAGAAATATGACCCGAGACAGTAACATTTTCATTAAACCTTCATACATGTGATTAAAAGGATGAATAAAATAAAAAAAAACCTATCAAAATAAATATTCTAAGTCATGATAACATTTATGCTCATCCACGTGATAAATGAAAAGAACAAGGAATAGGATTTCAAGAAGATTTAAGCATGGCGGTAGCAGAAGAACAATAAATTAACTTAACTAAAGTAGAATCATAGTCATGCTTAAAACATTCATTATTCGAACACACAAAAATAAAATCATCCACACGGATTTTCCTAAATAAGCAAAGACACTATATACGGAGGAGTAAATGAACTAAAATAGAGTCGGATTTACCTTTTGTGGGTGCAAAGAACAAGGGATTTGAGGTCCTCTTCGTATCTACTCCTTTATTATGAATAAATTTGAAACTTGACCCAAATGAATTCCGAAATCTCATGTCACGAAAGTCCACTGAGACAGAGAGCAACTCTAGAAATTAAGGGTTCTTCCAATTTTAAAATGTGCAGAGAATATATTTGATATGGTAGTGTTTTAAGATGTTCAAAAAAAATCCTCCCTTATGTTGAGTCAAAATCCACCTCTTATAGAAAAAATATGATAGAGAGGAGCGTATGAGAGAGGGACGAAGGAGCGGGGGAAAGGGGAGAGTGGAAAGGAACGTGAGAGAGGGGGACAAGAAGAAATGGAAGGGAGCAATGAGTGAAAAGGAAAAGAGAAAAAGGAAGAAAAATGTGGAGCCTAAAAGAAAAGAAGGAAAAAGAAATCAGGGGAGATGTGTGGCGTGGAAAGAGGAATGCAAATGCAAAGTTTTCTTTCTTTCTTTTTTTTTTTTTCTTTTTGGGGTAGATAGCTATTATCAAGAATTTACCCCTTGTAAAATAATATTTTGATGAAATAAAAATTATAATACGTTGTTTTAAAATACGAGCTTCAAAATGAGTCCAATATTGATATACTTCCGAGCAATTGTTTATGAGGTGAAAATTATTGATCCTTTCTCCTCTATTTAATTATTCTTGGGCTTCTAATTTAATAACTAGTACAATATATATTATGTCAAGATAATTAATAGTTAATATGTAGAAAAATAAGGATTTAGCAAAGTGTTTTCTTGTAATTGATTTGACGAGTCCAAACCCGAAAATAAAATGATGACGAACCATTTTAAATTTGTGATAAAGTAATGCTCGAAATGTTGAAAATAAAAGTAGCGATATTAATAGTAGTAGCAATAAAAAATAAAAATAGTGAAAATAAGGTATTTAACTCGTCAGTAAATTTAGAAGCCCGAGTGAATAAAATTAAATAAAGGAGGGACAAAATTGGGTGTCACGTATGCCCCTCTTCGACCGGAGATGATGTAAGAATCTTCGGGCGAAGAAGTTGACGTAGCAAAGTTAATTTTGTTCCGACCAACAAGTATGGACTCGGAATAACTTGAGAAAATATGGGTTAGGAGAATTGGTGGAAAATATTATGAAGGCAGAAGGAATTATGGTAGAACCTGTTGAGAGAATGTTATTTATGGATTTATAACTTTGCAAAGGTTGTAGACAGGTGACGAGAATGGAACATATGCTTATAGCCTCCTGATTATAAATGTGGCGTGCAATACACCTATAAGTAGGATTCTTCTAGACACGATGTAAATTCTCAAAAATGCCCCAGTATTGAATTATGGAGACGTTGGGGATGTAGAAAGGGGCACAAGATTATGAAAGGATTTGCTTGAGTGAAGTTTTAACAGTGGATATGAAAGAGAAATTAACCTACGTATCACGTTTTTGTGGACGTAGGCGGAGTTGAGTTCGAGAGTAGATCCGTGACCTTTGCTTGTGAGTTTGATATTCCTCTTCGATGTTTGCCCCGATTCCTTTCGCGTAAGATAAAGTTCCACGAGTTGATGTGCAGAGCCATTTAAATCTTGCCATTTTCAAAAAGCCACAAGCTAAAAACATTTGTTAGTGATAAAGAAATATATGTAAATGAAATAGGGTTGAGGAAGTTTATACTTATAACCCATGCTTCGGGAGTTCAATCCACATCGTACTTTGGAGATGTATCGAATTTATGGCTTCCACTTGAAAAAAAAAAAAATTAAGTCGATATCCACATTTACGTTAACGAAAGCTAAATCCACATCTACGTCTGTTTTTTGAGGAAAGCTAAAACCATGATGACACCACATTTTAAGGAAGTCTAATTTATGTCCACATTCAAGTCCATATGTACAAAATTCATAGTGCATGAATAGTAATTCACGTCCTTATCCACGAAATCCATGCCCATATCATAAAACTCATGATGTAGAAAAATGAATTCATATCCACACCCACAAAATCCGCTATGCACAAATATAAATCCATATCCACGTCCACATTCCACGGTATAAAATGTAAATCCACATCCACTTCCACAAACTTTAAGTGCACAGAGATAAATCTATTTCCACATCCACAAGATCTATAATGTAAAAATAAATCCACGTCTACGAAATTCAAGAGAAATTTAAATCCACGTCTATGCCCCATCCACAATGCAAAATATAAATCTACGTCCACTTCCACGAGCTTTATAATGTAGAAATATAAATTCACGTCCACATCCACATTCCACGGTACAAAAATATAAATCCACATCCACTTCCACCCTTTAAGGGCGAAAAGATAAATCCACTTCCACGTCCGCATTACACGGTAAAAAATAAAGATCCACATCCACTTTCACAAGACAAAATATAAATCCACATCTACTTCCACGTACGAAAAATATAAATCCACATCCACTTCCACATGTAAATCCACATCCACTTTCACAAAAAATGTAAATCCACATCCACTTCCACGTTACAAATATAAATCCACATCCACTTTCACCGTACAAAAATATAAATCCACATCCACTTCCACGTCCAAAAATGTAAATCCACATCCACTTTCACGGTACAAAAATATAATCCACATCCACTCCACTATTCCAATCCACTTCCATACAAAAATAAAAATCCATACAAAAATCCACATCCACTTCCACAAAAATATAAATCCACATCCACTTCCACGAAGTATAAATCCACATCCACTTCCACCGTACAAAAATATAAATCCACATCCACTTCCACGTCCACAATATCCACAATGTAGAAAATAAATCCACGTCCACTTTCAAAATGTAAAAATATAAATCCACTTCCACGTCACATCCACGAAGTCATTCGTGCGAAAATGATAAATCCACGTCTACTTTCACAAGAAATATAAATCCATGTCCACATCCACAATGTTCATAATGCAAAAAGATAAATCCACATCCGCACAATCCACGATATTGAAATATAAATCCACGTCCACTCCCGTAGAAGTGTATATTTTATGTCTACATCCACAAAACCATTCGTGAAGAGATATAATGCCACATCTTAATTCATGTTCTTTGTGACGGAAGTTAAATCTACAATTGTCCCCACGATTTGACATATGATGCGAGATTTAAATCTCGTCATCTTAGTAAATACCACACTCTAAAAAATAATTTGTTAGCGACTTGAAGTATGTACAAAGCGATGACAAAATTGAGGAATTTAAACCAATAATAGGTGACCATGTCCGTATCCACTTTGAAGAAAGTTAACTCCACGATCATGTGCCCTTGATCCATCGAGAAATGCCACGAGCTAAAACAACTGTTAGTGGTAAGAATATGTAAATAGCTGGGTTTGAAAGAATTTATGCTCACAGTCCTTGGCTGAGAAGATAGATTCGTGTCCACTGTTGTGATCAAAATTCCATGAAGAGTAGAACAACATCCACCGTTTAGCGCAAGCCAAATTTACATCCACATTGAAGAATATTTGCCTTTTGTAGAAAGCTAACTCTTTGTCCACGTCCATAATTAAAATTTGAAGGGAATTCAAATATGCCCCACATTCATGTTAATTGAAACCTCGTCTCATCAAAGAAAAATTGTGAGTTTTAAAAGAAAATTGGTTGACTTGTGCATATCGGGGAACTTGGTCCTTGAATTGATTCTTGTCTCGGTCGCGTCCACGTTCTTTGATGCTCCCACGTATATTTTGATTTGCCAAGGAGTTTCAGTAATAAGTAATAAAGAACGTCTTTTGAAATTAAGAGTAATGAGATTTGGATGACTTCAACAGGGAATACTTAGTGGCTCTAATAGATAAAATGATTATGAAGACTCGAATTCAAACTTATCAACATTTTAGAAAGACACGGACAAACCTTATTTGAAGTTGTTGAATATTTAAGACCACTTTTGTGCTACTTCTAAAAATTGCCCCAGTCTCCAGTCCTGGAGGCGCTTGGTTCTAAACAATTGAAAAGTCAGAAATTATAATGAAAGTTTTTGGAAGCAATTTGCCGATTTCAAAAATTTGTCCCAGTTTCAAGATACTAAGACACATGAATTTAAACAATGGGAAAAACTTTAATAAATCCTTATGTATCTAATAGGGACTAAAATGGTTGGACAAACCAAAAATATTGAAATTTTTGAATAGAAGGGCCGAACCCGCCTTGGGTTGCCTACGTATCCCAAAGGAATCAGGCCAGACGTAGTTCGTGAATAAAAATAAGAACTTTTGAGGTTTTTTTTTTTTTTTTTTTTTTTTTTTTTTTTTAATACAAGGAGGGCCGAACCCGATGTGGGTTGCCTACGTATCCACAAGGAAATCAGGCCACACGTAGTTCAAATCCTACAAAACAAAGACACGAAAATTTTGAAAAGAGTGACCGAACCCGATATGGGCTGCCTACGTATCCAAAAGGAAGTCAAGTCAAACGTAGTTCATCACAACAAATGACAAAATCTTAATTTAGAAAGGCCGTTACAAAACATAGAGGCGACACGACAAAAACAAAAAGGTTCCAAATTATGCCTCCGGCCTATTACAAAAGAAAATTTAAACTTAAACTACTGAAACTCCCAGCGAACCGGGGCTTAGATGCAAATCCAATTCTTCAACTCAGGTCCTGGTTCGGCAGCCCGTAAGGTCGGTGTTTCGGTAATGTCTTCAATTACCACAGCGTGATCATCTTCATCTTCCACGAACAAATTCTTGATCCCTTCCACAATATCATCATAGGCAACTTCAACAGCCGAATCTGAAGTTTTGGAGATGGCAAGTTTTGAGAAAGTTTGATCAATATCAGGAATGGGTTTCGGCAAGAAAATCTCCTTTCCTTTATTCTTTCGTGCTTTCTTCACTTCTTCCTCGCCTGGTTCATATCCCAAACCAAATGTAAACTGTTGTGCGAGGAGGACTACGGGCTCAACCCGCCCATTTAATGTCTTCCCTAACCCAAATCCAGGTTGGTACCCATTTTTCAAGCATTTCCTTTGCAACCATGATTGCGGCGCATGACATTTTCGATTCTTGAATTTGACTCTCGTCACCCACTCTAGTAACATTCACAACTTCCCAAGCATGGTAAGTTGTTCCATCAAACCCTCCTGTTGCCTCAATGAATGGGATAGATTGCTCTCGATAGATGGACGTGTCACATTCTCCTTGTATGCATATTTGTTGTTGATTCCACTCGAATTTGACAGTCTGATGCAAAGTAGATGGCACAGCTCCAGCCAAATGGATCCACGGTCTTCCTAGCAACATGTTGTATGTCGTGGAGATATCAAGTACTTGAAAATCCATAATGAACTCAACAGGTCCAATCAGCACGTTTAACTCTATTTCTCCAATAGGACGCCTTTGAGCCCCATCAAATGCTCGAATATTCATATCACTTGTCTTAAGCTCGCTAGTATTATATCCGATCTTCTTCAGACTCGCTAGCGGGCAAATGTTAAGTCCAGAGCCTCCATCAATCAACACTTTAGACACAAACATGTTACGACACTTAACAGTTATATGGAGTGCTTTGTTGTGACTACATCCCTCTGGTGGCAGTTCCTCATTATCGAAGCTGATTCGATGACTGTCAAGCACGCGCTCAATCATTCCAGCTAATGTCTCACTAGTTGTTTCAGTCGGAACGCATGCTTCACTCAAAATCTTCAAGAGTGCATTTCTGTGTACATCCGAACTCAACAGCAAAGAAAGGATAGGAATCTGGGCATTGGTCTTTTTCAACTGATCCACAACTGAGTATTCACTGGCCTTAATCTTCCTCAAAAATTCTTCGGCCTCGGCTTCTGTCACAGCCCTTTTTGGAGGCGCCTCACTTTCTTTGGTTTGCCTCAACCTAGCTAGCTCTTCCGGGGTATAACACCTTCCGTACCTTGTCATTCCCGACGTCTTAATCTTGTCAGTGATCGTTTCTTTCCCTCGACATTCCATCACAGCTTGTTGATAATTCCATGGTACGGCTTTGGTATCGAGTACTGGCAACTGATTTGGCGCTTGAACTAACTCCACAGGTGTTGATGAAGCTCCTAATATCTCGACAGGCGCAAAACCTCTTAGCACTATAGCCGGAGAAGCAACGGCTATAAGATCGTGATCTTCCACGCTATTCACAGGCACTATAAATTTGGCCGGGTCATCATCATTTTCATCTGTTCCAATCATGTTTATCGAAGCCTCATCATGTGTCGGGAGTGGGTTGTTATCCACATTTGGTGTCGGTTGTTTGACCATGATCTGTTTTGCTTCAATAAGATCTTCAACCTTATGTTTCAATGCGTAACAACGATCAGTAGCATGGCCTTTTACCCCGAATGATATGCACACGTTTTAGTAGGATCAAAACTTCTGGGTAACGGATGCGGAATTCTACCTTCCACAGATATAATAAGCCCGAAGCTTGCGATCTTTCAAAAACAACGCTTAACGGCTCTCTAGCGGTGTAAAATTACGAAAAGGTCTATTTGGGCGAGGTGCGGATGCATTGTTTGGATGATGAGATTGTGATGGTGGAGCTTGGTATGTTGGTGGTCGTGGAGGTCGGTATGTTGGTTGTGTGTGGTAGACGGGGTAGGAAATTTGTGGTGATTGAGGTTGGTAAGATGACAAAGCTTGGTTGTATGGATGCGATGAATATTGAAAATATTGTGGGTGGGGAGCGTTAGGCGGTATCGTGGGGGTTGTTGATGGTGGTATGAGGTGTTTCCCAGAGCCATTACCGCTGTCGCTTCCTTTTCTTTTTTCTTTCCATTTCCGAGAGCGCCAGTTTGTATGGCCTTACTAGTAGACTGCAATGCTGCTAGACTTGTTATTCTTCCTGTCTTAATGCCATCTTCGATCATGTCCCCGGCTTTGATCACTTCTGCAAACGTTTTTCCACCCATTGTCACCAAACGTTCATAATACTCTGGCTCTAGCGCCTGAATGAAGAAAGTGACCATTTCTGCTTCCTCCATCGGAGGGTGTACCCTGGATGCTTCTTCCCTCCACCGTATAGCATATTCTCGGAATGATTCAACCGACTTCTTCTTTAATTTTGTAATTGAAATTCATCGGGAGCGATTTCAACATGAAACTTGTAATGATCCACAAAAGCATTTGCCAAGTCATCCCAAGTACGCCATTTGGTTGTGTCTTGCTTAGAATACCATTCCAAAGCTTTTCCACTCAAACTCTGATTGAATAGTTTGACTCTTATCCCTTCATTTTTCCCTACGCCAATCAACTTTTCGCAATACACTTTCAAATGGAAGAAAGGATTTCCCGACCCATCAAACTTCTCAAATTTTGGAATCTTGTAACCTGGTGGCAATTCTACCTCAGGAAATGCACACAATTCTTCATATCTCACGCTTTGGTTACTACCGAGTCCACGCAAACTTCTCATAGCCTCCTCCAAACTTTTGAGCTTTCTATTTATCAATTCATCATTAACTGCCCTTGTCTCCTTTTCGACTTCGACATAATGATCAACATCTGCGTGACATAGCCCTTGGGTTTGTGTCAATGGCGGAGCTGTGGCATAAGTATATACCGGCGGAACTTGATGAGGTGCCGGCGGTATGTACTGAGTCTTTGAAGAAGTAGCTGTAAACACGAGAGGAGCATTTTGAGTGACTAGGTGGGTGAGAGGTTCAGAAGTAGCTGGTTGAGAAGTGGTAAAATAGTTCGCTTGGTTAAGTTCGTCTAAGTTTGGGAATGGAGGTGGCATGGGCAAAGTCTGACGAACCCCCTGAGATGGAGTCATATGTGGCGGAGTTTGAGAAAATGACCGATTTTGCATTACCATGTGACTTAGTTCAGCAACTCGCTGTTCCAGACGAGCAATGACCTCCAACTGTGTTTCTGGTTCATTAGATGATGTGGGATCACTTGTGATCGGTAAGCTAAGAGATGGCTCAGATGAAGTGGTTGCATTGATCAAACTTTGCTCCATTTTAGAACGAGTCTTTTTGGTTAACCAGGTGATTAATGATGAGTCGGAGTCTGATTTCTTGGCTTTAGACCGTGTGAAATATGGATGCTCCGCCAGTTCCCCTTTAGC
Organism: Lycium ferocissimum; assembly: GCF_029784015.1. Classification (NCBI taxonomy): domain Eukaryota; kingdom Viridiplantae; phylum Streptophyta; class Magnoliopsida; order Solanales; family Solanaceae; genus Lycium; species Lycium ferocissimum. The sequence continues at coordinate 29,488 of NW_026719247.1, read as the reverse complement.
ACAAGTCAACCTTTTTGTTTTGAAAGTAAGTTTAAAAGAAAAAGATAAAAATAAGAAAAGAAAAAGAAAACGAGTCAGTAAACGGTAAGGACATATTATTGCACATAAACACATTATTGCACATAATACATCGCGTTCTATAATGCAAGGGACCTCTTTATGCCAGAGGTAGGCCTAACGAATATTTGAAGGACAAATATGTCATTTATGTATCATTCCATAACTCTTCCTAAAACTAATTTACAAGAAAATAAAAAATTTATTACATGCCAATTAATAATACAATTCAAAGTTAATCTAAGATATCTAATAATTCATCTCCACTAATTTTCTTTGGTTATCTTCAAACCTCCGGCATTAATTAGGTGCTCCACGACAACCTGCAACAAAGCGTCAGTTTTCCCCGAAATATTTATCTATAGAGTACTAGGTCCACATATTCCTCACATTTGTCCTTCAAATAATGCACATACATAGTGAATAGTGTCACTTAGAGTCATAGACTCATTTGAACATTTGGTAAGGTTGACTAATGAACTCAATACACCAAGGGTATTAAGCTTCCTAGGCTTAAAGTGATGCATGACCTTACAAGGTTTTGGTTTTCGCTCTACCCTAGGTAGACTAAGAGTTGGTTCACTAGACACAAGGTTCCCGAGCGGACTACTCGAGTGAGGAGGCTACGCAGTCACCGTTATTCGGACACCCCGCGCATATGCCAACTCTCCTAAAATTTGAGATTTTTGAAAGAAATTTGCGGGTGCGCAAAACACACCTCGCGTGTACGTGTGATAGTGTGAGTTTCCAGAAGTGGAGAAATATGAACGGGATGACATTTTATATCAAAACCGTAACACATAATATTATATCAAAACGGTCACATATAAGGAATATATCAAACAAACAATTAATAGCACGTAAAATCGGTTAACGAATAATAAAGCAATTAAAGTAAGCACACAAAGCCTATTACTAAGTCCGTTATGGTTAGAACCTAAGTGATCCCCAGCGGAGTCGCCAAGCTGTTACACCCCATTTTTAACCGGGTTAAAGTAGAGTACGACATATTGGTGATTCCTATTTTTTATTTATGTTAAGGAGTCGCCACCTAATTATTTAGGGTGAATTAGGACACCTAAAGTTTATTAAAGTCATGTTTAAAGTTAATTGTGTTTAAGGTCTGCATAAACTTAAGATTCTAGGTAAGGGTTCAATTAGTCTAAAGGGAAGGTATTAGGCATCCTTTAAGACCCATTAACAATGGTTAACCGACCGGACTAAAATTTAATTAAGCTAAGTGTAAATGTAATATTATAGAAAGAAAAATAATTTTTTGTGAGTATTGATAAAGTTGTTTAAAGTAAAATTGATAGAAAATAGTAATTGCATAAAAGAGTTTAGTTAAAATAAACTAAAAGAAGCGGAACATGTAATGTTTATATGTATTTAGAAAAAAAAAAATGAGTCATGCCGATTCATTTTTAAAAGGAGTTAATGTAAGATTAACATTAAATAAATTCTAAAGATTTCATAGAAAGACTATTAGTTTAATGTATATTATGCGAAGGTTGTCTTGAACAAATATGTATTTCAAGTGTTGGTAAGGAACTAAAGTGAAAGAGTTATCTCGTTGAAACTAGTTTGCCTTTTATTTCTCAAAATAAACTAACATTAGTGTATAAATCGTGATGTTTTGAAAATCCTAAGATAAAAAAATGATTCCTCCAACCCAAGGATGTATAGGCATGCTATTTGAAAAATCAATTACTCCAAATAAATGTTATAGATACTATAAATAGTTTAGAAAATAGAAGTGAATGTAATTTATGAAATAAACTACCCATTACTAAACTGAAACCCTTAATGTCACTAAGGTTTATCTAAATTAACAAACAAGGAAAATGTTAGTCACACATCACAAATTAAATGCACAAGATGAAATGGAAAAGCAAATAAGTTAAATGGGCTCAGCCCATTTTAGGACTGCTGTGACTAGGCGTGAATGTTGGGCTTTGGCCCGGGCTCATTTTTTTTTTTCGCTCGGACGTATCTGGACAGAGGGAGGAGTGATGTTTCGTTGGGCCTTGGCCCAACACCGAATATGGGAGAAGACGACGAGCCGCTTGGACTCGTATGCGAGATGTCATGCAAAAAATAAAAAAATAAAAAGGATTAGTACCTGCTCGACGAATAAGATTAAACATGTAAAATATAAGTTCAAAATAAATCAGTAGATTATGTACATGTTTTATAGGACTGTCCGAATCAATTAACACGAAATTAAGCAAGCCCACTGATTGCTATATCTCTGATGGCATACCCGAAATGAAAGAGATTAAATACTACCTAATCATGAGGAATTTTAACTGGAAAACAGTGACACTAAATATTCCTACCAGACATGTGGACTCAAATTAACAGAGAGAAAAAAAAAAAAAAAATGAAGTTGAAATAGCAACCAGATGTAAAGAAGCAGAGACAGTCACATATATCCAGACATGGCGAGATAGACTAATTAACATCACCAACTAGGACTCAGGCCATAATGCATCAAGACAGTATGAATTACACGAGCAAGGAGGTCATGGATCATTTTTGGTGTCGATTAAAAGATTAACCATTACTACTAGTAGAATATTGTCCATTCAAATTTATAAGGAAAGTATCATGACTTAAAAGCTTTGAAACAAAGATCTAAATACTTCTACCCTATGAAAATATATAAATTGGGACGGTAACACATAGAAATATGACCCGAGACAGTAACATTTTCATTAAACCTTCATACATGTGATTAAAAGGATGAATAAAATAAAAAAAAACCTATCAAAATAAATATTCTAAGTCATGATAACATTTATGCTCATCCACGTGATAAATGAAAAGAACAAGGAATAGGATTTCAAGAAGATTTAAGCATGGCAGGTAGCAGAAGAACAATAAATTAACTTAACTAAAGTAGAATCATAGTCATGCTTAAAACATTCATTATTCGAACACACAAAAATAAAATCATCCACACGGATTTTCCTAAATAAGCAAAGACACTATATACGGAGGGAGTAAATGAACTAAAATAGAGTCGGATTTACCTTTTGTGGGTGCAGTGAACAAGGGATTTGAGGTCCTCTTCAGATCTACTCCTTTATTATGAATAAATTTGAAACTTGACCCAAATGAATTCCGAAATCTCTGTCACAGCTAAAGTCCACTTAGACAGAGAGAGCAACTCTAGAAATTAAGGGTTCTTCCAATTTTAAAATGTGCAGAGAATATATTTGATATGGTAGTGTTTTAAGATGTTCAAAAAAAATCCTCCCTTATGTTGAGTCAAAATCCACCTCTTATAGAAAAAATATGAGAGAGAGGAGCGTATGAGAGAGGGACGAAGGAGCGGGGGAAAGGGGAGAGAGAAAGGAAATGATGAAAAAAAAATTGGGGGAAATTAAGAAATGGAAGGAGCAAATTAGTGAAATCGATATGCAAAAAAAAGAAGAAACATGGGAGCCTATTAAAGAAAAAGGAAGAAAAAATGGAAAGTTGGAACGTGTGGAGAAAGAAAGAGGAATGCAAATGCAAAGTTTTCTTTCTTTTTTTTTTTTTTTTTTTTTTTGGAATAGATAAAGCTATTTATCAAGAATTTGTCCCTTGTAAAATAATATTTTGATGAAATAAAAATTATAATACGTTGTTTTAAAATACGAGCTTCAAAATGAGTCCAATATTGATATACTTCCGAGCAATTGTTTATGAGGTGAAAATTATTGATCCTTTCTCCTCTATTTAATTATTCTTGGGCTTCTAATTTAATAACTAGTACAATATATATTATGTCAAGATAATTAATAGTTAATATGTAGAAAAATAAGGATTTAGCAAAGTGTTTTCTTGTAATTGATTTGACGAGTCCAAACCCGAAAATAAAATGATGACGAACCATTTTAAATTTGTGATAAAGTAATGCTCGAAATGTTGAAAATAAAAGTAGCGATATTAATAGTAGTAGCAATAAAAAATAAAAATAGTGAAAATAAGGTATTTAACTCGTCGGTAGAATTTAGAAGCCCGAGTGAATAAAATTAAATAAAGGAGGGACAAAATTGGGTGTCAACACCTAGCTAGTGATTTAAAGAGAAGACTGTACTCCTGGACACTCATATTCCCCTGGCGCAAATTCAGAAATCTATCAACTCAAGCCCATCGGGTCACCGCTGGCAAGTAGTGTCGGCGGAAGGCCTCAGTGAACTCCTGCTATACTACTGGCGGTGCATTAGCCCCTTTAGACAACTCCTAAGTCTCATATCACTGAATAGCAACATCTCGTAAGCGGTAAGAAGCCAACTCTACAACTTAGTGTCAAAAGCATGCATTACCCTCAATATCCTCAGCATCTGATCTATAAAATTCTGCAGGTCTTCATCCGGTTTAGATCCAAAGAATACTAGAGGGTCCAAATTCATGAAGTCTCGAACCCTCGCACTAACAACCATATCAACATAACCAATACCCGTACCCTGACGCTGGGCCTGAGCGACCACTAACTGAGTCAATAACCAAAAAACATCTCGCATCTCCGGGTTTAGTGCATCATGTAGAGGAACTGGGGGTACTATAGCTGTAGCCCCTCTGGGATCCGCTGGGACGGAAGGGCTCTGAGAAGACTGACATGGGGCCTTGCTGTGGGACTCACCGTGTGTCACGCCCAAAATTCACCCTAGACGTGACCGGCATCCGACGTCATGAACAACCTCGAAAGAACCTAAACAATGCAATAATAACACTTGAACCTGCCAGGTTCAATATTCGCCTCCAAAAGTTTATAAAATAAATGTAACAAATCATGAATATATGAATTAAATCAGCGAAAGTCTTTATTCATCCAATACTTAGTCAAACGTAATAACGTGCCTGAGAGTTAATCAATAGCTCAACCACTACCCACAAGACTGTATACTATGGAGCTTCTAAGATAAAGGAATAATAGATTGACTCATTGGGACGCAGCCCGAAAAACTAATAATGAATAAACAAATAAATAGGGTGCCCCACGAATGAATGTGTGGGCTCACCAAATCAGCAGCAACAGCAAGTCCTTCCTAAGCACCTGAAGTGTTAAGAACCTGCTCTTCTCCGTTACCTAACATACCATCAAAAACAACAATGGTATGCCTAAGTACTTCGTACTCAGTGAGTGCCTCGGGGACAATAGGTAATACAAAAATAAAATATAATAATACATAAAGAAATCAGTTCTGAAAAGATAGTATAAAATAGTTATTCCACTTTGTGCTTCTTAATATGATTTGTTAAACAGTTTATAAAGTCGTTTCAAAATCCCAGTTTCAATTGTGCTTTAAATCAATCGGGCATAAATACCAGTTCCATAATAAAGATGGATGTCACAGTCACCCATATAGGCCCAACTCAGCATCAACAACACTGCACAATACACCGGCATACGGATTCGCGGTGGCTACTCTTCCTCCCGAATAGCAAGGCAGTTAATACACCCCAGGTAGTGAACCCAAAAGTGGCCACTCTTCCACCCGAATGGCAAGGCAATTAATACACTAGGATCCATAGTGACTACCCTTCCTCCTGAGTAGCTAGGCATAAATGCACCGGAATATGAAATCCTCGGTGACCACTCATCCTCCCGAGTGGCTAGGCAAAATCACATCAACAGAGTTCATCGCATAAAAGCCGAATTACAATTCATCTCAAGGTAGTCACATCACCATTTACCATTAAGGTTCATTATGCCATATCGTAAAGATAAATCATTTCATAGAATGTTTTGAAAACGTATAACTTCTTTACGAAAGATTCCATGTTCTAATTCATCAATGAGAATATCATTACCAGCCCTTAGCCATCATTATTAAGCATCTCTTATAGAGGAAAACATTCATAATATCACATACATATATAGGTTTTGTTACAATCTAGGTTTAATGTGGGCCTCACACACATTAATAACCATTTAGACGTGAATTATAGTTCAAGAAACATGAAAAGATTACTTTTCTTTTCATCCATTAAAGAACCTTGAATGAAATTTATACTTCCAACAATAGTTTCAAAAAGTGATTTTCATTCAAAATAAGTTTTCAAAAGAAAGAAATACCTTAATATGTTAAACAAAGTTTAACAATGCACTTTTCTAATGAAGAACTCCCAAACCCTAGCTTGAATCACTTTAAGAAGAATTATGTTGCAAACCCTAGGTTTTGCTCACAAGAATCATGGGTTTGATGTTGGAATGGATTAGTAATGTTAGGGATGTTCTTACCTTTGATTTGGAGACTTGGAGGAATGGTTTTCGTCCTTAGGGTTGTTCAGAAAGTGGAGGAATAAACAAAACAAGTGTCTTATTTATATTTTTTTGGTGAAAACAGGCCAAAGGGCGCCCCCGAAGGACGAACCGTCCTTTGTGTTACGGACCGTCCTTTGGCAATCCTTTAGTGGGAATTTCCAGAGAGTTCTGGTGAATTTTGAGGCATTCCAATTCCGTGCTATGGCCTGTAACACATGTTACGGTCCGTAACATCTCACCGTAATAGAGGACAAATTTCCAGCGAAGATAAGTTTCAGTAAAACGGGCATAACCTTTTGTACATAACTTTGCTTGGTCTAGGCGACCTACCGTTGGAAAGATATTTCAAATATATACAACTTTCATCAAGGAAGTTTTCCTAAATTCGGAATACTTTTTCAAGAAAATAGCCTAAAAGACAGACCTACCAAAACTTAGGCGAATTTAAAAGCCCTTAAGAACATCAATTGTTGGTTTGACTCCAAAACAACTACCTTCCACCAGAATTCATCAAGAATGTATTCATATAGATAAAATATCATCTTAACACTAGATTTTTACACATTCACACCTATTTCAAGTTTACGAGGTGTTACACTACCCCCCTTAAAATCATTCGTCCTCGAATGAGGGTTATGGCCTAAGATTTTCGCTAACCCTCAAACATTCGAATTCTCACTGGGGCTTCTTTGTGTTGCAAGATATCACAAACAAAACTCATATAATGCTTTAACAATAACCATATGGTCCTCGCAGAGACTCCCACAACAGCCAAATAAGCCTAAGCATGGAATAACGGGATTTACACCCATCGTCTACCTCGAAATTTAACGATATTATTCTTTCAATCTATAATGGGTTCATCTAGAACTACAAGCCTAACTGTTTCAATCTAGAATTGTATAACACTTGGTAAGCCAGTCTTTACCCATAATCACTTCAAAGTCCTTTATTCCTATTTCCAACAAATCAGAAGTAGTCCAACGATCCTTAACTACACCACACAATATTATAGATCCTAGAAGTAATGTCGAGGACACTAGTAGGGGTATAAAAAGATAGTTTTAACAATTATTTGGGTTCCACGCCAAAATCAAGGGAAAGATACTGAGTTATATAACAAAGAGTCAAACTCAAATCGATCGGTGAATATGCTTCAACAGACCCTATAGTTAGAATACTTGTGACCACGACGTCAGGATCTTCTGCCATCTCCCTACGAGTCAAACCATAAAGTCAAGCTTGCCCCCCCATTAGCGGTGTTAGCAACCACTTTACCAGCCCCATTACCATGAGCATTAGGAGTGCTGTTGACATTACCATCAGGTGAATTATTCCTCTGGCCAGAAGAGTTAGCCATTTCACGAAGCCACTTCCTACAATATTTCTTGATATGACCCCTTATACCACAATGGTGACAAATACGATCCTCTCATCTAGACACTTGTCGGTTACTACCGTGTGAATATCCATTCTGATTATTGTTCCTCTGACCTTGTCCACTAGATGGAACACCCCCATTAAACTGAGAAATCGACCGCCGAGGTGCGAATGCCTTTCCGTTGCCCTCCATCATACGAACCAGTGAAACTACCCGCGGACTTTCTTACTTTGTTCCCTTTCAAGCATCTCTTCGCCCAACCAATTCTCTTGTTACTCAGTGAACCCAACCAAAGATGAAAATGTACAAGTAAGAGACATAGCAACAGCAACACATGCAGACTTGATACGTGGTACCAAGCCTTTCACAAAACGAGTCTATGCTTTTTAGTCGGAATCATGTATAAAACATACTTTGACAAACGAGTGAACTTCAAACTATACTCACGAACCGACTTGTTACCCTATTCCAGCTTTTCAAATTTCGTAGCCACAGCAAATCTCTCCTCATCAGACAAAAACCTTTCCATGAATACCTCTTCAAATTCAGCCCAAGTCAGAGCTACAGTAGCGTCACCCCTCTCAGACTCCCACATCTCAAACCATGCGTGAGCAATATCCTTCAACTGATAAGAAGCAAGCCTCACAACTTCGAAATCCTGAGCATCCATTGCCCTCAATGCCTTGAAGGTCTCATCTAAAAAATGCTAGGGGTTATCCACCTCTCGTGACCCAAAGAACTCTGGTGACTTCAAGTCGAGGAATTGCTTAAGTCTGCCTCCACCATGAGGTCCCACACCTCTCTGTCCGTCGGTTGAGTCACTGTCACGACCCAACTCCGTAGGCCGCGACACGTGACCTAGTTGGACACTCATACGTACCTTAACCTAAATTAGCAAAATATTACAAATAAGCAGAAGTAATAATTTAACAAGGACAAGTGGGCATGCCGCACGAAGGCCGATAAGGCCGTCACAAAACATAAATAAACTCTAAACGTACGCAAAGCTCACGAGCATATACAGAACCCACACCACATGTCTACAGACCTCTATGGAACAAAACATAATCATATGACGGGACAGGGCCCCGCCGTACCCAGAATAAATACGTACATATGCGGCAAAAATTTTATACCAAAATACGGCTCCGACAAAGGAGCGCTTCAACACTGTGCGTATAACCTAAGCAACGGACCCTCGTATCGGGTCGTGCGTACCGCGCGGCACGAAACGCCGAAGAAAGGGGTCGGTACGGAAAATGTACTTGAATATGTAAAGCGAGATCGTAATAAATAAGGCTACAATCGTAAGCGTAATGTACGAAAACAAACGAGATGCGAGGTAATCAAAAATGCGTATCGAAAATCATAAGTAATGCACGAGTAAAACATATGCAAAAGCCGGCCCCGCTATGGGACTCGGTGAACAAATGAGGCGCTCCCTTCCGTCCCGCGCCAAAACACATCATACTTCGTAGTAGGAATATCTCCGAAACAAATCATAACATACCAAGTGGCCACATCGGATCATAATCGGACATATCAAGATAAAGCGTACATGGCACATCATACACCACAACCCATGCACGTATATACCGCCCCTCACACCGGGCGCGGCGAGCAATGCAGACATACGCTTGAGAACATATCATGGCCCGGCTCGGGGGGAAACATTGAGGCATCCACGAGTGGAGTAGTGAGAAACTAATGCAATAAAAATGACATACATATTTCCAGAGACTCGATGAGGCATATCAAATAACAAGTCAAATCAATGAAAACGGACGGAGTCATAGTACGTACCTTTCGGACATCACGGAAGGTTACGTCGGAACAGAACATTCGGAGTCAAGATACATATCAAAACGTTTCATAGGACTTAATGGAATATTTAAAATGATTTTTTGTTTAGTAGCTAAAACATTCCTTAAAAGCCGTTCGAAGACAAATCGCAAATACAAAAGAGTAAAATCAGAGATAGGGGGGCCCACCTCGGTCAATTGAGGTGGCGGATGTAGATTACATATGTTAAACTCATAACGTCACTTTCAAGGATATTAGGACAATCGAAATGCATTTATACAAGTTTTAGAGGTTTAAACAATTTTTCTAACTATTCACAAAATATTTAGTTCAATTCGACTGAATGAAAAAGGGGCATTTTTGGACGTGGATTCCGAGTAGAGGTGCCCCCGAGGTCCAAAGTCAAGCCTAATGCATCTAAGACGTGCCAATAGAAGAAATGGGAGAGCTTTACATACCTTTCTGCTCTTCACGATTGCCAAAAATCAAATCCCGTTTCGTCGAAAATCGCAAATGGTCATCTTTACCGATTACTATTCATGCAAGCTCGACATTTCAATCTTTGGCTTCTATTTGGCTACCGAAATTTCGGCAGCACTTCCCCTATAAATGTGACACCCCCGAGATCCAACTCGGCTCAAAACAATCAACAACAACCCAACAAAGAACATCGCTCCTAACCACAACAAAACACAATATGATACAACTAATCAACTTTCCAACATAATGCAATAACTTCCATTCCGACTTCACATGTCCAAATTAATGCCATCATCTTCACATTCATTACTAATCAAAATCGTTACAACGCCATTCGGAAGCATTTCATATCATTTCTACAATATATACACAAACTATACAAAATATACAACTTTCCACCAAAGCTATAGTTTATCCAAATCTTCTAATCTTTAACATACATATTCATAACATATTTCCATCTTCCAAGTTCATCAATAACCATCATAATTCACACTCTAATATCCCAATTTCCGTAATGTCATAAAATCATACAAATACGACATAAATTCCTACATTCCGTTTCAATGCAAACTTACACCATATATGCTTCATTTACATTGTCAAGATCACAATAACACCATTAGCATGTTAAACAAAATAAATCCAACATGTCCCCTCCTACCATATATCACACGGCCACATGCCAAGTTTCAACTACATTCCATTTTCGTTCTACTTTCATTTCCAATGCAAACTCCACAATAACCACAACCAAAATACAACATAAAATCAACTCATCCTTGCTATACAACACATACACATGCACGGCCACAACATGCACACACATTCACCATGCCAACTTCCATATTTCTATGAATTCTATTCGTTTCCATATATTACAACACAAACCAATCTTCATAACATAATAAAAAGGTGAATCCTTACCTTTTTCTTCAATCTTCTTTACTTCACCAATTCATCCAAACGACAAAACCAACGGGTTATCTTCCGAAATAATCGCACCAAGTTGTAGAGGAGGCTTGAATTAGTAGGAATACCACAAGAGAACAATTTTGGAAGCAAGATTTAAGGCCTTAGAATTTTCTTTTCTCTCTTTTTCTATTCGGCCGAAAGGCCTCTCTCTCTTTTCTCTTGATTTTTCTTTTTGTTTCTTGAATATTCCATGGTATACCATGTATATATATCACCCCCCTAGCTTGGTCACATGTTAGGCACATGGAACATTTACTAATTTTTGGTGGGTTGGGCCTTAAATTGGCCGTCCACCCCTTGCACTTTGGGCCTCAATTTCTTCCATTATTTTGAGCCCAATTTCCCATGGATCATATTTTGCAATTTCCGAAATAAATTTTCAAAATTCCAACTTTGCCCTTAGCCTTCTCCGTGTTTCCACATTCAAACTTCCATAGCCGACACACACATTTTAAGGAAAATCCAAACATGATCTTTTTCCTCACAAACCAAGGTTATTTCCAAATTTCCGAATACGCAAAAATGCCGAATATAACATCCTCCCCCCCTTAAGAACATTCGTCCTCGAATGTTCAACTGACCTCATGGGGTCTCTTAATACTTCGGGGAGGTCTCCTTCTTTCCAAACACATATTTGGGCTTGACCAAAGCACTTATAAGAGCCTTCATTGTCCAACTCCTTCTGTCATTCTTCGACATCCCTTAACTAGAACTGCTCGGGGTCTTAAATCGGATATAGGGCGAACCGAATCTTCGTCAGAATCAGGAGATCAAACGGACGTCGGACGGAGTCGTATCCGGAATCTGAAGGAATCATAATCTGACGTTATCTTAGGCGAACTCAAAATCGAAGCCGGACGTACGAGCATGTCGAACAATCTCATAATCGGACGTACGTACCGAAATATATTGGGTACATCCGTGGTCGAGTCGGACGCACCAAGACATATCCCCGGACGGTTCGTAGTCGAGGTCGGACGCGACGACGTATGTCGGATAGATTCATGGTCGGAGTCAATCGTACAGAGATGTATCAGATGGGTCTGTAGTCAGAGTCGGACGTATAGAGGTATAGCAGATAGAAACATGATTAGATTCAGAAGTACCGGGGTATAATAGGCAGAGTTTATCGAAGTTAGAGGCGCAGGAATATGGCATACAGAATCGCGATCAGGGTTAGGCTACTTTTACTACTACTTTAGAGACCTATAGAAATTTTCTTGTCACGTTTTACTCCTCGCTTGATTGCAAACTTGTTTTTCTCATTCCTACACAATGATTTCCTACTTCGCCTGTCAGCTCCCTTGAAGGCTTTACTTAATCATATTTCTTATCCTTAATTCCTTCCAATACTTCAATTTCCTTACTCTCAATATCTTTACTCAGTTGCTTTTCCAAATATCGTCATGCCAGAACTCTGCCAATCTCTATTTGCAACGCAATCGGGATCAATCCATTCCGTATCATTTGTTTCTCACCTTTCACTTCATCCCTTATGTTCCGTTTCGTAATACCTTCCGTTAGTTACAACCTTTGTCACTGGGATTCGCCTTTCGGTCAACGTAATTACCAGGGAAAAGTTATACGCATACATATATATACACTCATCACCATTCTACTTACAAACATTTCCAATCACTTTTCGAACTTATCCTAATTCCCAAGCGATATTGCGCTTTCTTCTTTTTCCCCATTTAATCTGCTTCCGATGCCGCGACTTCTATAAGAGTGCGTACCGCTTCACATACTTCCTTTTCCTTTAGGTTACCCCAAATTTCCATTTATTTCTTGTATTCTTTCCACTACGGTCTTACCTTTACATTCATACCTGTCACAACTCTCCTTTTTCTGTCCATATTCTTATCGCAACCCTACTGTCATTTCCTTAAACTGGAGCTTGTCATAATTCATCCCGTGCGTAGTTATTCTTAGGTCTATCTAACTTCTCATTTATCCCCTTAATTTCCAAGTTTGCAAAATTTTTCAATTACTTCCCAGGGGGGTCACCCATCCTAAAATTGCTCCCCTCCTGAGCACGCTTAACTTCGCAACTTCGACGGATTCTAGTCCCTTAATGTCGGTATAATCACGTTCATTTCCACACACGACCTTTATTACATAATACGAGGCTAATCGAGGCCTTACAGATCCCGGGGCATATTCACAACACGTCCTTTCTTGTACAATTACTATTTTACCCTTCTTGAGCTTCGGTAGTCACCTCTGCCAATTCTTATTGCTCGAAATCTGTGCACCGCAAATACCCATAATACCATACAGAGTATACGCTTCGTATCCCATTCTAGCCATCCGTAACCTTCTATTTCGTGTAACGGAACAAGTATATTCGAACTTACCTGTGTGACCTTTCCCGCCACCACTTACCATTTTCCGCCGTATGCAGAGCTCACGCAAGGAATTTTATTTCCTACGACTTGGCTCTATCGCACGATCTAAGACAGAAAGAAGGTCAACAATTCCTAGATGCCCTGTAGCCTCCTGTTTATAAATGTGGCGCGCTTCACACCATAAACAGGACTCTACTAGACACGGTCTGTAGACATTCCGAGGACCCAACCGCTCTGATACCACTTTTGTCACGACCCAACTCCGTAGGCCGCGACACGTGCCCTAGTTGGACACTCATACATACCTTAACCTAAATTAGCAAAATATTACAACAACAGCGAGGTATAATAATTTAACAAGGACAAGTGGCATACCGCACGAAGGCCGATAAGGCCGTCACAAAACATAAATAAACTCTAAACGTACGCAAAGCTCACGAGCATATACAGAACCCACACCACATGTCTACAGACCTCTATGGAACAAAACATAATCATATGACGGGACAGGGCCCCGCCGTACCCAGAATAAATACGTACATATGCAGCAGAAAATTTTATACCAAAATACGGGCTCCGGACAAAGGAGCGCTTCAACACCGTGAGTAGATAACCTAAGCAACGGACCCTCAGATTGCCGTCCGTACCGCGCGGCACGAAACGCACCCCCGAAGAAAGGGGTCGCACGGAAAATGTACCGAATATGTAAAGCGTAGAATGTAATAAACAAGGCTAAAATCGGGCGATGTAATGTACGGAAAACAAACGAGATGCAGGCTAATCAAAAATGCGTATCGAAAATCATAAGTAATGCATGCGTAAAACATATGCAAAAGCCGGCCCCGCTATGGGACTCGGTGAAACGAATCGCAGGCGCTCCTTCGTCCCGCCAAAACACATCATACTTCGTAGTAGGAATATCTCCGAAACAAATCATAACATACCAAGTGGCCACATCGATCATAATCGGATAAAGAAAGCGTACATGGCACATCATACACCACAACCCATGCACGTATATATACCGCCCCCCTCACACCGGGGCGCGGCGAGCAATGCAGACATACGCTTGAGAACATATCCCGGCCCGGCTCGGTGGGGGAAACATTGAGGCATCCACGAGTGGAGTAGTGAGAAACTAATGCAATCAAAATAACATATATATATATATCCAGAGACTCGATGAGGCAGATCAAATGACAATCAAATCAATGAAAACGGACGGAGTCATAGTACGTACCTTTCGGACATCACGGAAGGTTATGTCGGAACAGAACATTCGGAGTCAAGATACATATCAAAACGTTTCATAGGACTTAATGGAATATTTAAAATGATTTTTGTTTAGTAGCTAAAACATTCCTTAAAAGCCGTTCGAAGACAAATCGCAAATACAAAAGAGTAAAATCAGAGATAGGGGGCCCACCTCGGTCAATTGAGGTGGCGGACGTAAATTACATATGTTAAACTCATAACGTCACTTTCAAGGATATTAGGACAATCGAAATGCATTTATACAAGTTTTAGAGGTTTAAACAATTTTTCTAACTATTCACAAAATATTTAGTTCAATTCGATTGAATGAAAAAGGGGCATTTTGGACGTGGATTCCGAGGAGAGGAGGTGCCCCCCCGAGGTCCAAAGTCAAGCCTAATGCATCTAAGACGTGCCAATAGAAGAAATGGGAGAGCTTTACATACCTTTCTTGCTCTTCACGATTGCCAAAAATCAAATCCCGTTTCGTCGAAAATCTGCAAATGGTCATCTTTACCAGTTACTATTCATGCAAGCTGACATTTCAATCTTTGGCTTCTATTTGGCTACCGAAATTTCGGCAGCACTTCCCCTATAAATGTGACACCCCCGAGATCCAACTCGGCTCAAAACAATCAACAACAACCCAACAAAGAACATCAAGAACCACAACAAAACACAATATGATACAACTAATCAACTTTCCAACATAATGCAATAACTTCCATTCCGACTTCACATGTCCAAATTAATGCCATCACCTTCACATCCATTACTAATCAAAATCGTTACAACGCCATTCTAAGCATTTCATATCATTTCTACAATATATACACAAACTATACAAAATATACAACTTTCCACCAAAGCTATAGTTTATCCAAATCTTCTAATCTTTAACATACATATTCATAACATATTTCCATCTTCCAAGTTCATCAATAACCATCATAATTCACACTCTAATATCCCAATTTCCGTAATGTCATAAAATCATACAAATACGACATAAATTCCTACATTCCGTTTCAATGCAAACTTACACCATATATGCTTCATTTACATTGTCAAGATCACAATAACACCATTAGCATGTTAAACTTGAACATAATTTTGGTTTGTAAGAAATAAGGCCAATTTGGATTTTTCTTAGTAAGTGTATGCCGGTTATGGAAATTTGAACGTGAAAACACCGGATAAGGCCTAAGGGCAAAATTGGAATTTCGAAAATTTATTTCGGGAATTTTGAAATATGAATTCTAGCCTATTGGGCCAAGAAAATAAAAAGAAAAATTGAGGCCCAAGTGAGTAGGGTGGCCGGCCAAGAGGCCTTGGCCCAAGCCCATGTGTTTCATTAATTCATGAAACAAATAAATAAGAGGGCCATGTGTTATTTTCTAGAGAATTCATGAAACAAGAAAAAAAAATTGAGAGCTTAAGCCAAGAAGGCCATTCGGCCGAAGCTAAGGGAAAGGAAAAAAAAAAAAAATTTCAAGTCCATCAACTTGCATCTATAAATCTTGTTCTTTGTGGATTAGTAGCAAGCTCGAGGCGCTCGTCGACGTGGTACCATTAGTTAAGCAAAAGAATAACAATTGCGGAAGATTGGAAGTTGAAGAAAAGGTATGAATTTCATGCTTTATGATATGGAATAAGCATGTATGATATAATGATTAGAATTAAGTGAGAATTGTGGAAGCATGGTGGTTGTGCATGGCGTGTGGGTGAAGTATGTTTTGGGCCGTGTGTATACATATGTGTGTTGGCAAGATTGATTAAATATAATGTTGAATTTTAGCCATGTTTATGATGAAATCTATATTGGAATGAAAGTTGAATGAAAATTGGATGAAGTGGGGAAACTCTTATGTTGGCCGTGAGTTGTGCTAGGAAGAAATGATGGCGGATTTATTTCGTATAATGTGTTAATTGTGTAGTTATGATCTTTGTATTGTAAGTGTAGGAAAAATGAAGCAAGTTTGCATGAAAATGGAATGTAGAAGTTTAGGTTGATTTGGTATGAATTTATGAAATGATGGAAAAGAAGTCGTAAGGTGTATATGGTGATTGTTGTAAATGAAATTGAAGGATAAAAATATGTCGCGAATACTTATGTTGAAATTTGGAGGTTTTGAGTGGATTATGAATTTGGTGGAAAAATTTGTATATTTTGTATATTATGTGAATATTTCGTAAAATGATATGGAGGGTTTCCGAAATGATCTTGTTGGGTTGATGAATATGAAAATATCAATGTCGGATTGTAAGTGTGAAGTTAGAATTGAAATTATTGTGTTATGTTGGAAAAATGGCCAATTGTGCCATATTGCATATTCTGATAATACTTGTTGTTGTTGTTGGTTTGTTGATGTGGTTGTTGGTTATTACGAGCCGAGCTAAGTCTCGGGGATGTTATATTTATAGGGGAAGTGCTGCCGAAATTTCGGTAGCCAAATAGAAACCCAAGATTGAAATGTTAGCCTTCATGAATAGTAACTGGCAAGAGTGACCATTTGCAGATTTCTGACGAAATTGGAAGTGAAGCCAAGCGAGCATAAGACGTAATTGAGGTATGTAAAGCCTTCCCTCTCCTTCTTTGGCATGTTCTGAGTCTAACAGGCTTGACAGCGAGCCTCGATGACATTTCTGCTTCTCGAAATTCGAGATTGAAATTGGCGCAAAATCTGTCAGTATGATTGAACCCTTTTCCTCCAATTTGGCCTATAAGTATATAACTTCCATGAATGGAGTCGAAACACTCTAAAATGATTTTGGACGACTCCCTAAGGTTTATTATCTATAATTTACGCCTTTATTATGGTTGGGTCCGAGGTGGGCCCACGATACCCCGATACTTCCGGTATAGTTCAAATCGATCTGTTTTTGTCTCGTTTTTCATAGCTAACTCTTGATTATGTTCCGTCTTTAACTAATAAGCATTATGACCGTCTCTCGAGTCCGACTATTATCCCGACCTCTCGGTTACGATTACGGATATTCGTTCCGATATGATCCGCCTATTCGATTTGATTTATCTTCCGAGCTATCTCGCATTCATTACGTACGTATGTCGGTCCGTATGTATATGGTTTCTCATTTGTCTGTTCGTGGATGTCTCAATGTTTCCTTCACTGCGCCCGGCCGGTTCTGTAATTCGTGCACCTCATTGCATTGTTCACCGCGTCCCTCGGATTGTGCGGGCCGGGATCTGTCTGTATTTGATATGGTCTGATATGACCTGCTATGATCCGATTATGTGATATTACGGGGATGGCGGCCGGATGGCATATGATCCGATTCTCGTACGTCCACCGCGTCCCGTACTACGAGGGCGGGTTCGTTACCGCGTCCCTTATTAAAGGGCCGGGATCCGTCCGTATGTGAAAGAAATCTCGATATGTACGTACGTATGTGATTATGACTCGCATGCATGATTCTCGTCATTTAGTTCGTATGTCGGATTTGGATTACGACTCTATCCGTCACACTTCTAGGACATCCGATTTGGATTCGATTCTGTCCGACACAATTACGTGCGTCCGATCAATTCCCGATTCTCGTCCGCCATACATTGAGATCTCGGTTCGTCCGGGAATCTCGCCATACGCTCCGTAAGTTTGATTCGGCTTATGACTCCGTCCGTCCGCTCCGTAAGTCCGACTCGTATGAATCCGGTTCGTCCGCTCTATTTCGTACTACATGCTACGACTTTACATATCTGACTCTGGTTATTTTAATTATATATGTTATGTTTCGCTTTACATACTCGGTACATCTTCGTACTGACCCCCTTGCTTCGCGGGGGCTGTGTTACATGCCCACAGGTACGGACGCATCGGCATAGGATATCAGTCTGCTGTTGACGAGCTCCCTTTTGATCCGGAGCCGATATTTTGGTATATATTTTCTGTTGTTCATATGTTCTGTATATATATGACTATTTGGGTACGGCGGGGCCCTGTCCCGTCTTCTGATTCTGTTCTGTATGTTAGAGGTCTGGTGTACATATACGTGAGGTGTGGGTTGTCACTGTCTGGGTAGGTAGGTGTGATATGCAACTCTGTCTGACATAATAGCCCTAACGGCCTCGGTACAGGTTTATGTATGTATATATGTATGTTCGTGCAATGTATGTTATGTCTGTATGGATTTATGTATGTCTGAGCAGATTAGTAGTTGGTATGTCGGATCTGTTAGGTAGGGCGTATGGGTGTCCAGGTAGGACACCAGTCACGGCCCACGGGGCTGGGTCGTGACAAAAGTGGTATCAGAGCGGTCGGTTCTCGGAATGTCTGCAGGCCGTGTCTAGTAGAGTCTTGTTTATCGATGTGTTGGGCCCCACATCTATAAACGAGAGGCTACGAGACATTTAGGATGTTATGTTACCCTTTGTTGAAATCTTAGATCGTGCGATAGAGCTGTATTGTTAGGATGGCTCCTCCAACGAATTGCTGTATATACAGCGAGGCTCCAAAAGAGCGACAACGTCAGTATTATGGGAAATTATTTCTGACCCTCTCCTTGCGCAGTGATTGTAGGAAAAAGATGAAGAGGGCCGCTTCTGATGATAGTGATGGGGGTGCCAAAAAGGGCCCCAAGATGTCACCGGGGCCGAGTAGGCAGGGCCCCAGTTACTCCATTGAGACAGATCCTTCGGAGGATCCTACGGAAGACAGCTATGATACCGATCCTTCAGAGGATCCAGCGACAATTCCTCCGGAGATGTTGACCCCCAGAGCAGAGGATTCCGCGGAGGGCGGCTACGAGACAGACCCTTCAGAGGATCCTGTGGCGACCCCTCCAGAGTCTGCGACCCCCAGTGAGGAGGATTCGTCTGAGTATGAGCGAGCAGGCACCGGGAGAGGAGCTCCCCGACATCGTGCCGCCGCTCCTATGATGGAGCATTATGTTCCGCCGGCCTCGTCGGTGAGCGTCACATCGTATTCCGGCCCTTTATCCCGGTCATCGGTGAACCGAGTCGTCGTCGGACTACTTATATTCTTCGGACTCGGACGAGGAGGATAGCGAGGAGGAGTACCCTTTCGCTTTATAGCCTCGCTAGACCAGCCGGAGATAGTTCGTCCTCGGTATATGAGTGTTTATTGAGTATTTTATGAGTATATGAGTTTTCTGGAATTCCTTCTGTATGTGATTTTTATAAAACATTAGCCGGTGGCAGTAGGGACGACTGAGATGTCCCCGCTATAAGTATAAATCTATGAATCCCGAGTGGAGAATAAATTGTGAGTACAAGTGAAGTAGATATTGAGAAACCCGGAAGGGCAACATGGTAATTGTGTAACTCGGACCGGGGTGGGACCCGTTATGAAAATTTCTGAAAAACCTCTTAAGGTGCTGAACTGCCCTAGATTACGTGACAAAGACCGTGTGAGGCAATTGACGCAGTAATATTTCCGATAACGCATCAGAATGCGTAGAAGTTTTGAAGTTAAGCGTGCTAAGCCCAGGGTAATTTTGGGTTGGGTGACCCCCCTGGGAAGTATGTCAAGAATTTTTCGCAAATATGGATATGGAGACTAAATGCGAAGTTGGGGTAACTTAAGTGGAATTTGAGTATGTGGAGTGATTAGAGATTCTAAAAAGGCAGTTCGACTACGGTCGCGATTCTGTATATTATGTTTCTGCGCCCCTGCTTTCTGTGAAGCCCTGTTTGTTACACCCTTATGCTTCTGAATCCCATTACGCATTTGTGTAATATACCTCTGTATGTCCAACTCCGATCAAAATTCTGTCTGATATGCTTCGGCACGTCTGATTCTGATCTCGAATCTGTCCGATGAATTTCTGAACATCTGACTTTAGTACGAATCTGTCTGATATATTTCTGTATGTCCGCCTCTGATTACGAATCTGTCTGGCATACGTCTGTACATCTGACTTTGACTGCAAATCTGTCTGGTATATATGTCTATACGTCTGACGTTGATTTCAAATCTGTTCGATAAATCCCCCTGTGTCTGACTCTGATTACAAACCCGTCTGATATACCTTTGTATGTCTGGCTCTGATTTTGAGACCGCTTAGGACGACGTCGGATTATGCTTCTGTCTGTTGCGCTTTCGTGCTCTTAATTCCGGATATGACTCCGTCTGATGACCGTTTGATCTTCTGGTTCTGGTTAAGATTCTGTCCGCCGTACATCCAATCTAAGAAAGTACGAACAATTCCGGCACGGCAATATAAGCTGGAAGGAGGAGGCCGTCATAAATTTTCCGATCAAGTGCAAGTATATAAATGGCAAGTAGACCTCCCCGACTCATTTTGATCCACCACGAGGTTGAACTAACATTCGAGGACGAATGTTTTAAAGGGGGGGAGGATGTTACATCCGGCATTTTTGCATATTTGGAGAACTTGAACATAATTTTGGTTTGTAAGAAATAAGGCCAATTTGGATTTTTCTTAGTAAGTGTATGCCGGTTATGGAAATTTGAACGTGAAAACACCGGATAAGGCCTAAGGGCAAAATTGGAATTTCGAAAATTTATTTCGGGAATTTTGAAATATGAATTCTAGCCTATTGGGCCAAGAAAATAAAAAGAAAAATTGAGGCCCAAGTGAGTAGGGTGGCCGGCCAAGAGGCCTTGGCCCAAGCCCATGTGTTTCATTAATTCATGAAACAAATAAATAAGAGGGCCATGTGTTATTTTCTAGAGAATTCATGAAACAAGAAAAAAAAATTGAGAGCTTAAGCCAAGAAGGCCATTCGGCCGAAGCTAAGGGAAAGGAAAAAAAAAAAAAAAATTTCAAGTCCATCAACTTGCATCTATAAATCTTGTTCTTTGTGGATTAGTAGCAAGCTCGAGGCGCTCGTCGACGTGGTACCATTAGTTAAGCAAAAGAATAACAATTGCGGAAGATTGGAAGTTGAAGAAAAGGTATGAATTTCATGCTTTATGATATGGAATAAGCATGTATGATATAATGATTAGAATTAAGTGAGAATTGTGGAAGCATGGTGGTTGTGCATGGCGTGTGGGTGAAGTATGTTTTGGGCCGTGTGTATACATATGTGTGTTGGCAAGATTGATTAAATATAATGTTGAATTTTAGCCATGTTTATGATGAAATCTATATTGGAATGAAAGTTGAATGAAAATTGGATGAAGTGGGGAAACTCTTATGTTGGCCGTGAGTTGTGCTAGGAAGAAATGATGGCGGATTTATTTCGTATAATGTGTTAATTGTGTAGTTATGATCTTTGTATTGTAAGTGTAGGAAAAATGAAGCAAGTTTGCATGAAAATGGAATGTAGAAGTTTAGGTTGATTTGGTATGAATTTATGAAATGATGGAAAAGAAGTCGTAAGGTGTATATGGTGATTGTTGTAAATGAAATTGAAGGATAAAAATATGTCGCGAATACTTATGTTGAAATTTGGAGGTTTTGAGTGGATTATGAATTTGGTGGAAAAATTTGTATATTTTGTATATTATGTGAATATTTCGTAAAATGATATGGAGGGTTTCCGAAATGATCTTGTTGGGTTGATGAATATGAAAATATCAATGTCGGATTGTAAGTGTGAAGTTAGAATTGAAATTATTGTGTTATGTTGGAAAAATGGCCAATTGTGCCATATTGCATATTCTGATAATACTTGTTGTTGTTGTTGGTTTGTTGATGTGGTTGTTGGTTATTCTGAGCCGAGCTAAGTCTCGGGGATGTTATATTTATAGGGGAAGTGCTGCCGAAATTTCGGTAGCCAAATAGAAACCCAAGATTGAAATGTTAGCCTTCATGAATAGTAACTGGCAAGAGTGACCATTTGCAGATTCGACGAAATTGGAAGTGAAGCCAAGCGAGCATAAGACGTAATTGAGGTATGTAAAGCCTTCCCTCTCCTTCTTTGGCATGTTCGAGTCTAACGGGCTTGACAAACGAGCCTCGATGACATTTACGCTTCTCGAAATTCGAGATTGAAATTGGCGCAAAATCACACATATGATTGAACCCTTTTCCTCCAATTTGGCCTATAAGTATATAACTTCCATGAATGGAGTCGAAACACTCTAAAATGATTTTGGACGACTCCCTAAGGTTTATTATCTATAATTTACGCCTTTATTATGGTTGGGTCCGAGGTGGGCCCACGATACCCCGATACTTCCGGTATAGTTCAAATCGATCTGTTTTTGTCTGTTTTTCATAGCTAACTCTTGATTATGTTCCGTCTGCTAACTAATAAGCATTATGACCGTCTCTCCGAGTCCGACTATTATCCCGACCTCTCGGTTACGATTCTGGATATTCTGTTCCGATATGATCCGCCTATTCTGATTTGATTTATCTTCCGAGCTATCTCAGATTCATTCTGTCTGTATGTCGGTCTGTATGTATATGGTTTCTCATTTGTCTGTTCGTGGATGTCTCAATGTTTCCTTCACTGCGCCCGGGCCAGGTTCTGTAATTCGTGCACCTCATTGCATTGTTCACCGCGTCCCTCGGATTGTGCGGGCCGGATCCGTCGTATTTGATATGGTCCGATATGACCCGCTATGATCCGATTATGTGATATTACGGGGATGGCGGCCAGATGGCATATGATCTCGATTCCGTTCGTCCACCGCGTCCCGTACTACGAGGGCCGGGTTCTGTTACCGCGTCCCTTATTAAAGGGCCGGGATCTGTCTGTATGTGAAAGAAATCTGATATGTCTGTCTGTATGTGATTATGACTCTGCATGCATGATTCTGTCTGTTTAGTTCTGTATGTCGGATTTGGATTACGACTCTATCTGTCACACT
This sequence comes from Lycium ferocissimum, assembly GCF_029784015.1. Lineage (NCBI taxonomy): Eukaryota > Viridiplantae > Streptophyta > Magnoliopsida > Solanales > Solanaceae > Lycium > Lycium ferocissimum. The sequence continues at coordinate 6,163 of NW_026719247.1, read as the reverse complement.
TCTGGACATCTGATTTGGATTCGATTCCGTCCGACACACCCCGTGCGTCCGATCAATTCCGATTCTCGTCCGCCACATTGAGATCCGGCTCCGTCCGGGAATCCGCCATACGCTCCGTAAGTTTGATTCGGCTTATGACTCCGTCTCCGTCCGCCCGTAAGTCCGACTCGTATGAATCCGGCTCGTCCGCTCTATTTCGTACTTCGTCTCGCTACGACTTTACATATCCGACTCGGTTATTTTAATTATATATGTTATGTTTCGCTTTACATACTCGGTACATCTTCGTCCGACCCCCCCCCCTTCGCGGGGGCCGTGTTACATGCCCACGTGTACGGACGCATCGGCATAGGATATCGGGCCGTCGTTGACGAGCTCCCTTTTGATCCGAGCCGATATTTTGGTATATATTTTCTCGTTGTTCATATGTTCTGTATATATATGACTATTTGGGTACGGCGGGGCCCTGTCCCGTCTTCTGATTCTGTTCTGTATGTTAGAGGTCTGCAGACATATCTGTGAGGTGTGGGTTGTCACTGTCTGGGTAGGTAGGTGTGATATGCAACTCTGTCTGACATAATAGCCCTAACGGCCTCGGTACAGGTTTATGTATGTATATATGTATGTTCGTGCAATGTATGTTATGTCTGTATGGATTTATGTAATCATGGGAATAATGGAAGGCTAGGGACAAAATAGTAATTTCACGAGGTTCGAAAAATTCTTCGAAGGGCCAAATCTTACATAAGAAGACACTTGGCCTTCTTTGTTAATTTTCAAGAAAAAGGAAGAAAATTCTAGAAAAAGGAAAGAAAAAGGGGGCAAAGTATAAATATAGATGGACTAAAGTATATTTGTATTCTTGAAGAAAATTCTAGAAAAAAAAAGGAAGAAGAAAAAGAAAAGAAAACTCTAGAAAAAAAAAAAGATGAAGAAAGAGGGCATGTGCCCCTCACATGCTTGTAGAGCTATATATATAGATATGTGGTCATCTTTTAATTGAAGAGAGTGGAAGAGAAAGAAAGAACAAGCAAAACAAAAAAAAACAAAAAAAAAAAAGAAGAAAAGAAGGGAGAAGGTTAGAGGCAACAAGGTCCAGAGAGTGAAGGAAAAAATATTTTCTTCTATTATTTCCACTAAATGGAAGGTCCTTTATGACATGGAAGAGGATTGTTGGAACAAGTAGAACACTTATTCTTGCAAAGTTACAATTCTAGCCAAGTGAGGAATCAAAGGAAAAGGTAAGGTTTCATCTTTTTAGAATGTTGTGGATGGTTTGTATATGTTGTAGGTTGAAGAAATGGATGAAATATAAGAAAATATGTATGTTTCATGTTGGCGAAGATATATGTATTAGTGTTGGATTGAGGTGATGAATTAATATTATTTAGTAATTTGATTGTTGAGTTGTGGATGGTAGTTGTAGCCATGTATTATGTTGCATGAGTTGGTTGTGAGTGTGTGTTGTGTGCATGGGAGAATGAGTTGATTTTATGTACCATATTGTTGTTGTTGAAATGCATAGAGATGGATGGAGATGCATGAAAATGTATAAGAAGTTGTTGTAACCGAATGGTAGGTGATTTAGTAAGTTGTAGTAAATTGATTTTATTTGACATTCTAGTTGTTGTCGTTATGGATTATGTGACGTGGAATGAAGGTTGTTGTTGAAGTTAACGTATATGAATGATGATGACATGCATGGTTGTTGTGGAATTGGAAGGTTTGAGTAAAGTAAAATGTTGATTGAGTTGTTGAAAGATTATATGCTGAATTAAATTGAATTGAATTGAATATAAATGGAATGTTGTTAGTAAGATTGTTAGTATTGTTGTTGGTTTGGCCGATTTGAATTCTCGGATTGTTGTTAATGGATGAAATAGGGTACCGAGCCATATTCTCGGGACGGTGTATTTACGGGGGAGATCTTTTTTTGCGAAATTTCGGCGGTTATAGAGTAGATGTATTTGAAGGGTTAAAGAGAGGCATATGATAATGAACCTAACAATTTCGTTAATCGTCTTGAATGTAGACTAGCGGCAACAAGTTTGGACGAATAGCGTAGCTAGTAAGGCGCGACGCGGGTATGTTAAAGGCACAAATCATTTCTTTCTATGGCATGATTCGTATGTAGATTTTATAAATGCTTCCATAACGTTCTCATTTCAAAAATCTAGAAGTAATGGTTTTAAAATATGATGTCCTTCCTAAAAGTTTACAAATGTTTTCCAAAATATTCATTTTCTCGAAAAATCAAGTTTTATGATTTTGATTTTATGACTAAAACGACGAATATGACTTTATAATGACAACGACGATGTCGAACATGGGTAAATGTCTATGATGACTATATCGAGGATATGTTTCACCATGAATATGACAATATGAAAATGTTAAATTATTTCTTGATATCTTCGCTATCTATGGATAATGATTAATTTAAGATTCGATCATACGAACAATGTCCTATGATCTGTTTCATGCTTCCTAAAGTGTTACTCTCCATTGATAGTCTACGCCTTATATTAATAGTCCCTTCAAGGGTGAGACAAAGTCATGATGACTGTTCCGTGGCCATAATCGGAGGTTTAAGAACGCCCGTCCTCTTGCGATAAAGTTATAGTTTTTGATTGGGCTCCAATGCATGCTTATGATGGATGTTACAACGGCACAGAGGGCGGGCACTGACCACCACTACGGTAAGCGTGGTGGGGCGTATGATGCAACGGCCTAGAGGGCGGGGCATGACCACCCGCTACGGTAAGCGTAGTGGGGCGGCGTATGATTGCAACGGCCTATTTGCCCGGGGCACGATCCCCGCTAGTGGCGCGTAGATTTGCCGGACGCGCGGAGGCCGGGACGCGGAGCTGTGACGTTATGTGATTCGGGCGAGGCTATGGATGCATATAAAAGTAACGATGAAATGCATGACTCCATATGCAGAGGAGACGCTCGGATGTCATGAACTACTTTTACGATGCATGATATGCTACTATGGTTCCATACATTATTACTGCGAAGTACGATTCTTCTTGTGTTACTATTCATGCCTTACATACTCGGGTGACAAATACTCGTACGCCCCTCTTCTTCGGGGGCTGCGTTTCGTACCACGCGGGTACACCCGGAGTTGATCGAGAAGCCATTATAGAAGATGTTCCGGCGGAGTTGGCCATCTCCGTTTGCTGCGGAAGTTCTTGCAGGTCGAAAGTACGCATGCTATGATGTCATGTTCGAGGAGTTAGAGACTTTGCGAGATAGAGTCGTGGGTCTAGAGTGTCGGCTTTACCAAAGGGGTCCACTAGTTGATGTATTTTTATTATGTCTTATGTTACGAGCCATATGTTTTACGGTTTGTGTTTAATTTTAGAAACGACGAAAAAAGATTTTTGAAAATTTTACTATGTATTTTACTACAATTGATTTAAGAGTCTAAAGAGATTCGATAGGTAATAAGAGGTAGCGGGTTCGCTCGGCTCCGAAGGCGGGGTCGGGTGCCCATCACACCCTAGTAAGGTTGGGGTGTGACAAAGGAAAAGCGTAACAGTAAGCAAGTTTAGAAAGCAACACAGGAGTAACTTTGCCAGGAACAACACTTTGAACCATGTCGTATAGGTCCCTTACACAAATTCTATCCCATACACAATATAAATATAGAATATCTCCACACCGTGGCTTTGCTTCGACTAATAACACAATAGTCCCGCCCGGACGGCCGCTTAAGCGTAGTCATGATGGCCCCTTCGGGCAGCCGCTTCGGCTTAAGAATATCATAATCCAGCTGATCAGGTGGAACAATAACAATACATATGATATACAGTATGAATATGTAATGAAGTTACAAAACGTTGCTGCACCCACTTTCGAGTGGTTTCTGTTACAACTCCCTTTGGAGAGATTTTGAGAACAAGTTTTAGAGTTTCCTTCATTTACCATTTGCTTTGTAGTGAACATGTAAGTATAATGTATCACAGAGAAGCTTCCTTCGAATTATCGACGAGTATAGCATGAATGAAACAACACATTAGATATCGACTCCAAATCCAACTACGAATAGAGTACTTATGTTTTACGTTCTTTAGGAGTAAAAAAAAAAGGGATCATGCCAAAGTATGAAAGAAGGGTTAGCCTTGTACCTTATTTATGCCTCGAAGCTAATCTCCCGAGGTCCCCCTAAGTTTAGTCAACTAAAATACCATCAACAATATAGGGATTAAGACTAGGTCAACAAGATTATTCTAACTAATCATTTATTTTGTAGCCTAGCAGAGTTTGGACAGCATCTCCTCTATAATCCTACTAATTTACAATTCCAAATTAAGCTAATAACTGACAACAACAACAAATCTAACAATTTACAACAATAATATGACTGAACTCATCTTACAATTCTATCAAAACATCCCCTAAACACAACGCCTTAATATTCGGTATACGATAATTATAACTATGTTTCTAACACTTTAATCCATTAAATCTCACGTAATCATCTCAATAACAAAGATGAGAAAATAATACATACCTTAGCAGCAGCTCAACCAGGAAAAATATCATCCCCCCAAGCTCAATATTTAGCTTGAAATGGCAGCGACGACAACTCGTGGCCACTTTATCCTTCTGACCTCGGGATTCGGGGCCTCGAACTTGTCGAATCCTTACTTTATCTCTCTAACTCTCCTCACTCTCTCTCTAAATATTCTAGATATTTTGGCACGAAATGAGGAAGATAATGGGCAAAATTTTCCTTAAATAGCCAAGGAAGTGGGCGACTGACTTGGAGTCGGGTTAGGCGAGCCACGGCTGCCGAGTTTGACCTTTCCTCTTAAAATGTCCATAACTTTTTATCCATATGTCTCATGACCCCACAGTATGGTTGGAAAGGTATTTCAATTATCTACAACTTTCATTTTGTGTTTTCCAAATTCTCAACGTATAATGGTGTGTTAGCTTCGTAAATCTAGATCGCACAGCATATCCTTAAATCATCCTTTCGGAGTGCTTGTACTCATATTTGGCTTAAGTGTCCCTCTTAAACTTGCTAAAATTCCTATGTACTCTTCGTATAACTTGTCATATGCCCTTTATAAAATCTGAGCATGTGGGCCCAGCCTTAACTTTGGTTACGAACATTTGTCCAAATGTGATAACCAACTTACACCATGGCCTCCCCACTATCATCTATATGTTATTCTTATACATATATAACGGAATCTTCATCCCTAATCCTTGTATATCTTTACTCTCCCCTGAGCCCATACTAAGTCATCTGCAGTCTCGGTAACACGAAAATTTTTCGGGGTGTAACAGAAACGCTCCAAATGTGGTGAATAAGCTCCAATGAAGATCATAGACTCTAAGTTGAGGTCCACCACGAATCATAGGCTCTATAAATGTACTCGAGCCAATGAGAATTATATCATCCTCCCCTTCTTTAAAAGGATTCGTCCTCGAATTTAGACTAATAACCGAGGAAGACAACAACAAGCGAAGATCCTCAAAGCATGAGGGGTTAGTGTTGCACAAACAAATCGACCAACATGCCAAGGATGCACAAACTTGTGATATAACCACTCATCGATAATCAATGTAAAGAAAGACTCTATGGGCCACCAAAGAGTTGACCCCTCCAAAGATCATCATAGGCAAATAGGTAATAAAGAAAGGTGTCACACAAAACAACTTCTTCAACTAAAGTGACCTCGAGTATAGACTCATTATGGGTCCAAGCACAAGTTCAAGCAAGCCATTAATATTGGAAAACTCATGAAAGAAGTGACAATTTGCAAACAAGTTTTACCTTCGTTTTTTCAAACATCCTTCCCAAACTATCATGTCATTTCTCTTCAAGGAAGGTTTCCGTCACAAAGGAAAGAGTTATCTAACCTATGCCAAAGCTAAGTAATGTGTCTTCCCATCCTTAAGGATTAGGAGATCTAAGCGTAGTCCTTCCAAGAAGTGTGCTGTTGTTCATGTAACTCACTCCCCTTTCTTTAAAGATAACTTTTCACTTTCGGAAGCCATTCTCAAATTTGACGTTAGTCCTGGTGGGGCCACCCCCCGAAGGGTCCCTCCCTCGGGGGGGTGTGAAACCCCCCTGCTTGTTATCAAAAATAAACTATCATCTCCCAAAAGGGTTACAAAAACCCTTATAGTCCGAAAAAAC
>NW_026719246.1:0-17748 GCF_029784015.1 Lycium ferocissimum | reverse complement strand
CCCCGCGACCGGCCCCCCCCCATGCCTTTTGCTTTAAATTTGGCCCACAAGGCAGGGTTACTGCCCAGTCATTCGTCAGTGCCGGTGCCGGCAAACAGCACCGACACCAAAAACTTCCCAAGTTCCACAATTAGATCCGATTTTCTGACTAGTTCCCGAGGCCATCTGCTCGAAATTCCCAACGGAGGTCTCATTGACCGAGTCAACTCCCGATTCCTTAATTATAATTTCCCACTCAAGTCCCGAAATGCATCCGAGTGCATTGGAAATGAACCAATACACACCGCAGTGCTAACGACCATCCGGACCTCTCGGAATTGATGAAATTCTTAAAAGAGTCTGTTTACCCGAAAGTCAACATTGGATTAATTATTTTTCACTTTAAGCCTATATTTCACAAAATTTACCCGAATCCGGTCTATACACCTCAAGAAGTGTGCCACAGTCCTCTCGGGTCAAAATTGACTATTCAATGCTCTGGAGGGCGAAAATGCCGAAAACACTTTAACTACCAAGCGTGTCCTTACACTTGGATTGTCATTCCAAGATAATTACGTTAGCTATGTCGTGAATTCCTAGGTTGGAATGGAAGTGTACGGTTAGTTCATCACCAAAGAGAGTAGTATCCTTTCAGGCTCAACTGATGGTTGAAAGAGGTGTTTGGCTTATTTAGCCTATGTTCGAGACACTAGCGCCGATACTCCTTCACTCGAGTCGTCACGGTGGTCGGAGAGTTTCTCCGGTGTTCCTCCAAATCGTGACATTAATTTTTTCATTGACTTAGAGCCGGTGCACTAAGCCCATTTCCAATTCCTCCTATCGAAGGCTCCCCGAGGTTGAAAGAATAAGAGCAATTGCAGGACTTGTTTAGCAATGGATTCACTAGACCTAGTGTTTACCCTTAGGGTGCTCTGGTGTTTTTTGTGAACAAGAAGGATGGGTCCATGAGGATGTATATCGATTATCGACAATTGAACAAAATCACAATCAAGAACAAGTATCCCATTCCTCGAGTTGATGATTTATTTAACCACACGGGCAACGGGTCTTCTCTAATATTGATTTAAGATCTGGTTATCCCCAGTAGGAGATTAGGAAGGAGGATATTCCTAAGACAGTTTTCAGGACCCGCTATGGTCATTATGAGTTTCTGGCCTGTCTTTTGTGCTGACTAATGTCGTGGCAGCTTTTATGGATTTGATGAATGGTGTCTTCAAGCTGTATTTGGATTCTTTTGTAATTGTATTCATCGATGATATATTGGTACACTCTCGTAGTAGATCGGAGCACGAGTAGCATTTGGGGATTGTGCTTGAGATCTTGACGGATAAGAAGTTGTATGCCAAATTTTCAAAGTGTGAGTTTTGGCTCAATTCTGTAGTGTTCCTTGGGCATGTGGTGACAAAATATGGCATTATGGAGGACTCTCAGAAGATTGAGGCGGTTCGTGATTGGTTAGCCTACTTCATCGAGATTCAAAGTTTCGTAGGCCTCACCGCCATCTATGGTCTTTTCATGAGAGATTTTAGCTATAGCATCTCTTTTGACTAGATTGATCCAAACGAATGTACTTTTTCAGTGGTCGGATGACTGTGAGGGGAGCTTTCAAAAGCTCAAGACTTTGTTGACTACGGCTTCAATTTTGACTCTTCCCGTGGAGGGAGAGGGCTTTACCGTGTATTACGATGCTCTGGATTGTCCTTGGTTGTGTTCTGATGCATAAAGGGAAGGTTATAGCTTATGCTTCAAGGCAGTTGAAGGTACATGAGAAGAACTACCTCACTCATGACTTGGAGTTGGCGGCGGCGGTTTTTGCATTGAAGATTTGAGGTCTATCTCTATGATGGTTATGAGGGACCGATCATAAGGTTTTTAAAATTTTTTTAAAAAAAACAATTTTTGAGGCAACAAAGATGGTTAGAGTTTTTTCAAGGATTATGCTGTCCATTTTTCTTTGGGGAAAGGGCCAATGTAAGGGCATCCCCGGTCCAAGGCGGTAAGGGGTAGCCTTGCGTTCCATTGGAGAGCGCCCTTTTGTTATGAATGTCTGTGCTTAGGCCAACAGCATGGTTAGACTTGATACCAAACCCTCGGGCAAGGTTCTCAAGCCAGCGGAGGCACGATCTTCCTTATTGGAGCGGACAGCCTAGCAGCTTTTGATGATGCAAGTTATGACTTTAAGATAAAGTGTGGCGGATGATAAGCAAGGAGGCAAGACTTGATAAGTGTATTTTTAGGATCAAGGGTCGTGTATGTGTACCTCGGGTTGGAGATTTGACCAAGTTGATCATAGAGGAGGGACATAGCTAGAGGTATTCTATTCATCCGGGGTGCTATAAAGATATATCGAGATTTGAAACAACATTCTCGGCGGTGTAGCATGAAGAGGGACATTGCGAAATTTGTGTCCTAGTGTTTGAATTGTCAATGGGTGAAGTACGAGCACCAAAAGCCTTATGAGATTCTCGCAGGATGCCCATTCCCAAGTGGAAGTAGGAGCGGATTGCTATGGATTTTGTGGTAGGGTTACCACGGACTTTGGGAAAATTTGATGCTATTTGGGTGATTGCGGATCGTCACGACCCAAACCGAAGAGGCACGCCGGGTACCCCGGCCTTACTTGCCTAGCACCAACATGACATACATTCATAACCCTAGTAATAGATATAGATGGGTCGATAGGGTTGTCATACAACCACTCACGAACTCATGAAAGATAGACTAAAAATGGGCAAGCCAAAAGGGCATAAATATAAATACATAACTTGACATGACATGATAAAAGTTGCATAAGGCCGTCATGAACATCCGTACACAAAAACATGTGCCGACAAAGCCATACAATGTCTAACTACATAGTAGTTGTCTACAAACCTCTACAAGAGTGCAAAAACACCATAAGGAAGGGACATGTCCTCTGCCATACCCATATGGATACAAAAATCAACCAAAGCTAGACATCAACTCCGGACAAGTGGAGTGCTCCAATATCAACTCGAGTGACAACCCATCGATGCGTGTTGACACCTAATTTTTTGACCCCATATTTTGTTTCAATTGTTTAAATTCTTGAATGTCAAACGGAGTGAAATACATATTTTTCCGCAAATCAAAATGATTTTATAAAATTATCCGGTTAGTATTTTGCCATTATATTTGGCAAAATAATTTCTACAATACTAGAAATTATCCAAAAATTAATTTGCATATTTTTTTTGCCACAATTAAGAGGCATTTGATAAATTTAACAATGGGAATAATTTAAAACAATTGTTTATCTTATTGTTAAAATTATCAGAAATCAATCATCAAGCATTTTTACTCCGTTTAATTCAAGAAATTTGATTAATTAAATGAATTAATCATTTTACCCCCCAACTTTTAAAATTTTGCATACGTATTTGCACAATTTATTAGAATTAACCGTAATTAATTAATTGTTTAATTTTTGTTAAATTCCATAAATTGTTTGCTGCATGGCTAATAATGACTATGATTGAAATAATCAATTGATATTAATTCGTCCTTAATTGAAATAGCCAAATTGTTACGACCCTGCCCCCGTAAGCTGCGTAGGATTACTAGTGTGCCCGAGCTGGGCACTCGTACCCACCTATCAATTATAATCAGATCATGACGAACATAATAGGAACTTATACGCACAACAAGGCACGATCGCGCACACATATATATATATATCATATATACAACCCGAGGATTTACAGAACACAAACACAACTGTACAGTGCTACCCACAACCCACGTTTATGTATGTGCCTCTAATAGTAATAACAGAACCATATGACGGGACAGGGCCCCGCCGTACCCTGAATAAATAAGCGTACACATAACAAAAAGAGTTCGATTTGCCAAAATCCGGGGCTCAGGACAAGGAGCTCTCAAAATAGCTGGGTAAGGGTCCTAAGTCGGCGGCTCACCCAAACGAGTGTCCGTACTTGCGCGGTGGCATGAAACGCGCTCCCCGAAGAAAAGGAAATTGATGTACGGAATATGTACTGAGTATGTAAAGCAGTAAACGTAGTAACTGAATCATACGGAAAATAAAAAGGACAGAAAAACAGTACAGTAACCGGATCTCATAAAGCTTACCTCGAGCGTAAATCATGCTTTTCAAAATCATTAATGGACTGAATATCATAAATAAAGAAATCATCATGAACATATGCATACATAACATGCCCCGGCCCTCTAATGAGGGGCGCGGTAAGTAAAATCATCATATCTATATACATGTAACGTGCCCCGGCCCTCTAGTGAGGGGCGCGGTGAATGGAATCATCATATGCCATCCTGGACACCTCCCCGTCATCACATCATCATCATATATACATATATATAACGTGCCCCGGCCCTCTAGTGAGGGACGCGGTGAACAATGCAGTAGAATTGCACGAATACATGCCCTGGCCCGGGACGCAGTGAAGGATGTAATAACAGCTCGCACGAGCGGAGTAGTGAGAAACCATATGCATATAAATCATCTCAAAGACTCAATGAAATACCATAAATTAAACGAGCTATCATTTGGGAATCAGAACAATAGTCATATCAATTACCCTTCGGACTTTACTCGGAACATGTCAAACCGGACTTAGAAATCATAATTACATATTGAAGTCATATGCGTAACAATCCTCACTTAAAATGCATACGAATCATAATTCTAAACTTGCCAAATACGTAGGGAATCCATACTCGGAGATCAAGGTGGAAATAGTACTAAATTTTTCTTAAGGGTCACTAAGGATAATCATAGAAAAGTCGCGGGCCCCACGGACGGGTGCCGACCCCATCCGAGCCCGATTACGAGAGTTAGGGGAATGTTATGTCTTATGAAATTAACTATTATGTTTCGGGGCGATCCGAGCTCATATGCAAAAGTTACGAGCGTTTGAAGTTCGGAACCTTTAGTAACAAAATTCTTTATAAGACTTTTGAAATTCAATCTTTTGAAACACAAGAACCTTAGTTTGGTCACATTACAGAATATATCTTTAGGAACGAATAAAGTACGTAACTAAGCTCGGATTCTAAGAGTGGATTTACCCCGAGGCTCGGGTCATAGCCTAGTAGTACTAAGACATGCCAAAGAATAGAAAGTAACGCCTTACATACCTTGTTCGCTCGCAAGCTAAATCAAGTCTCAACTCTCGGCAACTCCAAGATCTACATAACGCCCAAATATATTAACGTTAGCCATAAGCCCTTAGGCATTTGATTTCAAACGAACATTAAATTCTACAGAAATTTCGGCAGCATTTCCCCTGTAAATACACCAACCCCGAGATTTCAACTCGGCTAGTTTTCAACAACAACCAAACCAACAACCAAACTACAACATCAATAATCAATTCACAATGCATTCCAACATTACTAGTTCTTTCTACACGACTTTAACAACATACATAATATTCCAACAACATTCATAATATACTCATTTCAACCACTTACATTCAAACTAATATCAACGTTTATATGTTCGACTACCAATCCAAACCCATTCAAACCATATACAAGAACACTTTAGGCAATTCACACAATATTTCAAACGACCCAAACATTGTCCTCACCCGAATTGGTCTCCAAACCCGAGAACAACATGATCTACATTCTTCCCCTCCAAATTCATGAATTACACTAATAATCCACAAATTCACAATACAATTCTCATAAGTACAAAAATTACATAAAATTCACATAAACTTCCAAATCGTCCTATAACCAACATAACATTATTTTGAGTCATCAAACTTGCATTTTTCCTTATAAAATCCATAACGACGATAGCGGAAATACTAACAACGATTTGTTCATTCACAATTACACTAAAGGGGACCATTCGGCCAACACCACTTCCACACATAGGGATGATTTTCATTCTTTTCTTCACACCACAACATTCAAAACATGCTAATTAATATTAATACATTGCTTTCAACACAACATACACATGCACAGCTATACTCCCTATGCACGGCCCAACTTCAACTTCTTTTCTATCATGAATTTCTTCCATTTTAGCATACTACAACACATATAAACCATTCATAACACATAAAACAATATTAAAACTCACCTTTCTTCTTCAACTTAACTTGCCCAAAGTTGGTAGATAGAGAAAACGAGTAAACTATTGCCGAAACAACGACTCCACGTTACTTAGCACCCTTGAATTAGCAAGTTTGCTTGAAGAATTTATTTTTTTGATGGCTTAAAATTGGTCTTGCTTTTTCTCCTCTTGGCCGAACCCCTCTTGCTCTTCTCCTCTCCAAAGTTTCTTGATTTTTCTTGAAAATACTAAGTGTTGGAATGGTGCATAAGATGACTAATTCATCTTTTAAATAACCATATAGTGATCAACCATGTGGCCATGGACCACACCTAAGGTGGCCGGCCACATGGTCCATTATTTCTTTTTTTTTTTTAATTTTCCACTTTTCATAAATAGCACACTTACTAAAAATGGAATTTGCCTCCAAATATTTCCTTAACATTCCCATACCAATAAAATCATACACAACTCATGCTTTTAAAGCAAACAAAAAGTCTCCCCTTCATATCTCGAGATGGTCTTGCCCTCAACTTATCAAAGTTAGCTCGGATTATCCCGACGTACGAAATACGGGATATAACACAAATCCATTGGTTCAAATCAATTTAGGTCATTGTTGCAAAATTAGCCTTTAGTTATTTGATTGGTTTGATTTTGACCTTAATTGAAATAGCCAAACTCATTGGTTTAAATCAATTAGGGTCATTATTGCAAGATTGGTTTTAATTGGTCAATTGGGCCAGGTGTGGACCTAATTGAAATGACTTATCCCATGAGCTAAGGTCCTTTAAGGGTATGTTCTCAATTTGAGTCTATTTGCATAATTAACCGTGCTTGTTCAATTTGTTTAATTGGTTATTTAATCATGTTTGACCATAATTAGAGGATTTAAATTAATTGAATCCCTTAATTGTGGCCATTTATTTAATTAAGGTTGAGTCCTTTGCATATATATGCACGTATATACACGGATATATACATGTATACGTGTATATCACGTGTATATCCATGTATAATGGGCCCACCCCTTTTTTCTCTTAAGTCAGCCGAGTCCAGGCCCAAAAGGACCTTACCCCGCCCAAGTCGTCATCTAAAAGGGGTAATACCCCATTCTCTTTTTATTCTTTACAAAACCAAACGAACCTTTCCCCTCTTCCCTTCACAAACCCTAGCCACCCTTCACTCCTTTCTCTCTCTTATGTCTCCTTTGCCGAAAATGGCAATGGCGTAGGCCCTCAACATTTGATATTGACTCGGCATGGCTGAAATGGAAAGAGCTTTAATTGTTCTGCCATTTCTCAACCATTTCCACCCAAAGGCAATCCAAACTTGGTATAATCCTACTCTTTTTGCCTACTTTTTCTGCATTTTACAACGGGCATGACTGAGTTCCTTAAGGGTTTTTGTTTGCACTCATTTTTTAATCTCCAATTCCTATTGGTTGATGATGAACCATGTGGATTGACCTGGTACTGGGTCAAATCTGACCTTTGCTTGCTTATTTACCTCAAACCTGAGCTGTTAGATGTGGTTTGAGAGAAATAATTTCACAAAATTACTATACTCCCACATCGACTGTGGATTAAGATTTTGAGAATTGGGGGTTCTATGTAAAGAACCCCATTCTCCACATTTCCAAGGACCTTATAGCATAAAAATATCACTATATTGAAAAAAGGCCGGATTACCTTGGTTTTCTAATTTAGAGACCTTTAATTATTTGGCTAAGTTAAGTTTTAAAAGTTTTAATTGTGTTTTTGCTTATTTGTGGCTGAATGTTGGGATTAAGGATGCAACAAGCTCTTCCAAGTTCAAATCTCGACCTAGGTTGCACCTAGAAAAGGTAAATTGCTCTCCCTATAGTTATTTTTCAGTATTATTTCCTGTTTATGTGTTGTTCATGTGTTTAGATAGTTCAGGTTACTATTTTCCAGTATTGTTTTGTTGTTTATGTGCTTAGATAGCTTAGTATTTTTAGTATCATCTGTTGTTTAGATAGTTTACGCTGTTTTACAGCTTTATTGTGCATAATTAGCTTCCCATGTAGTCCTTTTTAGGTTGGCTTAGTTGTTAACTCTATGTCTAGATAAAATATGTGCTTATAGTTAGGTCATTAGTCAATCCCATGTTAGTTTAACTTGTATGGCTTGATAAATCATGTTTATATACTGCTTTGTGATTAACCTATCCATTCAGATTACTTAGTCTCTGTTCACAATATGAAGTTTGAAGTAAGATACACATGTTTTCTAAATTTATCTTGTTGTGGTTAGCCTATGTCCATACTCACTTGGGTCTGCGTATGCTAGTTTCCCAGCAAGTTTGAGAATTTGAGTCTATATTATCACTCTATATGCTTTATTCAAGTTATAATCAGTGGGTTATGGTCTCTTGCTGTCCAAATGTTATAACTTAGACCCATATATTGATGTACTGGTTGTTGTGATTTTGTATCATGATGGTATGATCTTTAAAAGGCCTATCCCTACTTGTCTTTACCCTATTTTGAAACCAGTTATAACTGCGAAGCATGTTTGATTTAGTCCAATAAGTGTGTATCACCTAAACTGTTTCTCTGTAGTTAAATATTATGTGACAAGTCCTTTATTGAGCCAAAAGCATGTGATTGTAACTCTCCATATCTGAATCTGGATCTGTTCAAGCCTGTTAATGTCTCCTTTAACTCTGAGTCAGCCGTGTCCTGTTTTGTTTGAACTGGTTGGCTTGGGATTTAAAAAAAAAGTGGTGTTAAGCTTTCAGAAACTTGTATGTACATGTTGAGTCCTATGCATCTAATTTTGGTATTGTATGAGTACAATTGTGTATGGTTTTGCTTTAAATATGATATTGTGTTAACCTGCTGAATATGCCTATCCATTTTAGCAATCATCCATGAAAACTTGATCTAGTACTTATCTGTGGAAGCTGTCACTAGAACCTTTTAAGTGTGTCTGTTTGTTATGTCCTACATTTCTAGCATGCTTGTATGATCCAGTTCACTTAAGGTCTTTTTCCATGATTATCCTTTTGGATTCCATCCCATTAAAAGATAAGTCCTAAGTTTATAGATCTGACTAACAAGAGTATATTATCCCATTGCTTTTTTTTTCTTATGAACTGTGTGCACACTGCTTGCTATTTGTGGAGGCTTGTCCTTTTTGTTTCCCCTCTAAAAAATGTGAAATATGTGATCTTATTTAGAAGTTTATCACATGGAGTGAAACCAAGCATGCCTTGATTGGAAATAATGTACTTGTCTTAATATACAAGGGTTACACTCATATATACCTCTTGTATACATCTCTTATATACCTTTGGTACATTAAGACTGAATATCAAGACGTATAAGGGGTACAATACTTGTGTGTGTTCATCTTTCCTTAGATATCTGCTATATATGTGGTCAATATACTCAAATATGTCAAGTACATGTAGTTCTGTATACTCAAGTGTATATGAGTCTATAAATGAGTATATGTGTAGTGTATCATCCATGAGAATTTAGGACCGCTAGTTCCGTATCAATTTTGATTGGGCCTACTCTTTATCTGTACCACATTGAGCCTTTATTTGATGATTGACTCTGTTCGGACTGCTTTAATCATCTTTAAATGGTGCTTGGGCCTTCTGCCTATCTTATTCTATTTTTTTGATTTTCTGGGCCTATCTGATTGTTCTACTTTGGGCCAACCTGCATGCCATTAACCCCTGTTGTTTAAATATATTTATGCCAGGTTGTGATTAATTTCCTTTTATTTTTAGTTAAATACTTAGAACTCGAGCGTTTGCTAATCTTTATCCTTTACGTGCTTCATGTAAAATCCATGCTGGGCTATTCGGGCCCTGTCCTTGCGTTAAACCTTGTTGAGGCCCAACATCTCTTCTTGATCAAGTCCGTGTAAAAGATAAAGGGAAGCTAATATTTGCATGAAAGCCCAGCTATGGGTAAAAATAGCTAATTGGTGGTCTTAG
Source organism: Lycium ferocissimum (assembly GCF_029784015.1). NCBI lineage: Eukaryota > Viridiplantae > Streptophyta > Magnoliopsida > Solanales > Solanaceae > Lycium > Lycium ferocissimum. The sequence continues at coordinate 7,703 of NW_026719246.1, read as the reverse complement.
GTAGGCCCACCAGCCTAACTTTTCTCCCTTATTTTTCATTTTTTATATGTATATATGTACTTGTAAAGACATGAAAAATATTGAAACCCCTTATGTATGTGTAGAACTTAGGAAACACTTAGTAATTTAGGAAGTCGCTCAAAACACTTTCAAAACTTGGTTAATTTTAACTTTGCATGAAAAATGGTACTTAATCTGATTTTGCTAAGGTTTAAAATTGGCTTAACGTTTCGGATAAATTAAACGGTTTCAAAAATGGGTTAAGTAGTAAAATGATTTGGGCCTTCCGCCTCTATGAGGAATTTGGATAATAAAAATGGAGGACACTTCGATTGTTTCGGCCTCAAGCCCACTGATGGAACCAAGAGCTGCTTTTTGCTGAGATTTTAAATTTAAGGCAATGAAGAAGTGATTTAAAGACTGTGTGAAGGAATTTATTTGGTTAAAACACTTCAATCATTTGGAACGAAATTTTGGAAACTTGAAGTTGAAGAATTGTGATTGTTTGAAAACAGAAATGGACATTTTTTGAACTTGAACTCAAGCAATTTTTTAGATGATCTAGGCCAAAAGCCCGAAAATATTATGGACTGAAAACAAGAGGGATTTTGCTTGGACCAAGTTGAGATAAGATGGCTTTGGTGTGGAATATGAGTAGACTTATATGAGCTTCAAAATGGGATTAAATTGGACTTAATAAAACTCTCACTTTTCTTATACATATATGTATAAAACGGAGATATACTCCATATTTTCCTATATTATAACAAAACCCATGTCACACCCTAATTTCTGTTAGGGCGTGATGGGCATCCGACCCTTATTTAGGGCCGAGCGAATCCGCTGACTCACATAATACTCATAATCACGCTGGCTCTCAAATCATGACACAAATACATAATAAAAATGTATCGAAGAACATTATGCATTTTTACCTTTCTCGAATCAAAGAGAATCTGTAACATATAGAAACATATGGAACTTATAATACATTACATAATAATACTTCGGCTTACATAGCCGCTTACATAACCGACATCTTATACCCACGACACTGTCTGCAAAGTCTCTAACATAGAACATGTAACCATATCATAATGCTCTGACTCGGCTGCACTCCGGAGAAAATGGAGCTCGCCAATCCCGCTGGAACCTCTTCTGCTAATATCTTCAACTCGTCTGGGTGTACCTGCGCGGCATGAAACGCAGCCCCCGAAGAAAGGGGGTCAGTACGGAATATGTACTGAGTATGTAAAGCATGAAATGTAGTAAGCGTGATCATACTGAAGTAAAGAATACAGAAAATCATAAGACTTGCCTTTGATAACATTTGTCATGCTTATGCATATATCGGTACGAAAAATCATATCATAATCGTGTCATCATATCATCGTACATATATACCGTACCCGGCCCTCTAGTGAGGGACTCGGTGAGTAAAATCATATCATAATCATGTATGCATGCAGATGTACATATATACATACCGTACCCGGCCCTCTAGTGAGGGACTCGGTGAATAGCGTGTCCCGGCCCCGCTAGCAAGGGACTCGGTATGCCATCCTGGCCGCTATCCCCATCTCATCACATCATCATATCATCATACATATACATATATATATATATATATATATATATAGCGTACCCGGCCCTCTAGTGAGGGACTCGGTGAACAATGCAGAGAGTTGCACGAATACGTGCCGGTCCGGGACTCGGTGAAAGACATATTGAGCTTGCACGAGCAGAGTAGTGAGAAACCATATGCACATAAATCATCATAGACTCAATGAAGTAGGTAGTCGACGTTCGAAAGTCAAAGCGGACATCATGTTAAGTTCTTTAAAAAACAAGTCGTTAGGACTATTCAAACGTAAACCTCGGGGCCCACGGATATGCATTAAACCAATCCGGCCCGTACATGAAAGTTAAAGTCATTACATGTCATAGGATCATTTGTGAGCGTATTAAAGCAATCCGGTTTTGTAGGATCTTTAGGAACAAAATTCTTTATACCATGTTTGAATTCCAAGCATACATAAGACTTAAGGACCATATGAAGTATGTTACATCATGAAGCAAATAACAATCATATACATACTCGGAACGTAAGAGCGGAGTTACCCCAAGCACAAATCATGTCATACCTTAATTGCGTCTAAGACATGCCAAAGAAGGAAAGAGTAAGCCTTACATACCTTAGTCGCTTCCTAAGCTAATTGTCACACCCTTAATCCGATAGGGTGTGATGGGCACCCGACCCTTACTTAGGGCCGAGCGAACCCTCTGACCGTCGTAGTACTCGTAGTCATAATGGGCCCCTAACCGGCCATAAATGCGTAATGATTTTTTTTCTTTTTGAAAAACAACATACGGTATATCTTTCAAGTCAACATAACTCGCGACCGTACAAAATCTGTAATATCATGTATAGCAATACAACGGCTTATAGAGCCGCTCGCAACGGACATCTTATATACATAACTCTGTCTGCAAAGTCTCTAACATAATCAGATACCATAACACACGTATACACTGACTCGGCAAAGACTCCGAGAAAATGGAGCTCGCCAATCCATTTGGAACACCTCTCGCTAATGTCTTGACTCTCCCGGGTGTACCGCGCGCATGAACGCACTTCCCCGAAGAAGAGGGGTCAGTACGAGCAATGTACTGAGTATGTAAGGCATGGAAAACAATACAACAGGAACATAAGTATGAATACCCTGGGATCATAGAACATGTGATGAGATAAAAGGATAACCTGTACACGTGAATGCCTTTTTGGCTGGATACCATGCATGCTTGTCTTTCCTTTTTAGAAAAAAAAAACATTTTTTTTTTTTTTTTTTTTCCATATACATAGAAAGTAGACCTTGTATCATATCATGTTATATCATAACATATCATATCATATCGTGTTATATCATATCATAGCGTATCATATCATATCATAGCGTATCATATCATAGCGTATCATATCATATCATAGCATATCGTATCATAGCATATCGTGTCATATCATAGCGTATCGTATCATGTCATAGCGTATCGTATCATGTCATAGCATATCGTATCATGTCATATCATATCGTGTCATGTCATATCATATCATGTCATGTCATATCATATCATGTCATGTCATAGCACCGAACAACGTCGGCTCGCCCACATAGCGCCGAAATACGTCGGCTCGCCCATATATCCCGCGTCCGGGCATCCCGCGTCCGGGATGATAACGCCAGCTGACCAGGTGGCAATGAAACATGTTTCCCTTCCCATTTCCCCCATGTATCCCTTCCCCCACCCCATGTGCATATACATATCCTGGACGTATTCGTCATAGAATCATGTTCGTCGTTTTAGTCATAAGAGCTTTCAAAATCATCAAACTTGGTTTTTGGGAAAAAATGAATATTTTGGAAAACATTTGCAAACTTTTAAAAAGAAAATCATACCTTAGAACCATTACTCCTAACGTTTGAAAATGAGAACGTTATGGAAGCCTTTAACACGTCTCACGTTATTACATTCGTGGTAGAAACGTATCGTCGACATTTTCGTCATAGGCATTTCCTCATATTTGACGTCATTGTTATCATTATAAAGCCATATTCATCGTTTCAGGCATAAAGGCTTTCAACCTCTTAAAATTTGGTCTTTGCAACATATGGACATCCTGGAGAACATTTACGAATTTCTGGAAGGAATACTTGCCTTAGAATCCTAGGCTTAATAAAGTTACCTAGCAAGGTTTTGGGACATTCCGGTGCCGTCGGTGAAAGTTGCATATATTCAAGCTACTTTTCCAATGAAACATAGAAAGTCTAATTCTAAGTCTAATTCAATTTATTGAATGAATAGTGGTCAAATTCAAACTTAGGTTTCTAGAGATAGAGTAGTCCCCGAGGCTCGTATCCAAACCTATTATGTCTAGGACATGCCAAAGAAGGAAGAGTAAAGCCTTACATACCTTTTCCGCTATTCCAAACTCGAGCTCTAAATTCGCCAGAATCTACAATTTGGTCACATTTACCAAACAGTAATTAGCATTATAGAAGTTGAGTTTTGAAGTAACACTTTTCTACCGAAATTTCGGCAAAGACTTCCCCTATAAATCCATCAACCCCGAGAATTTAACTCGGCCAATTATTCAACAACAACCAAACCGACAACCATCCAAACAAGATTTAAGAATATTCCGAACAATCCACAAAGTATTCAAGACAATTCAAACAATCTGCTATGCAACCCGAAACCTTCCAATTAATGAATACGACAATAATGCGTTTCTTTCTTTCAAATTCTCATACTACGTCAACAATTCCATGCATTACCACATTAGCTTCATAAATACAAGAAAACATACTAGAATCATATTAACTTTCAAAACAGCCCACAACAATTGCAACACCAACATAAGTCATTAAACCTTCGTTTCACATTGTAGAATTCACAATACGACAACCAAATTATATCAAATGCAATTAGTCTATCTCTTCCACACAAACAGCCGCCATTCGGTCAGCCCCTCAACACACACAACTTCATGCATTTCATTCATTTTCTACACATTACGACATACTCAAAACGTCCATAACAATATCCATCAAACACTAAATAAGATTTGGTCCACATGCCTTCACTAACATCATGCACACGGCTACACTACATACTCCATAACTTCATGAACTTCATTCATTTTTGCATATCACAACATGCATAAACACCAATAAAACATGTAAAGAAGATCAAGACTCACCTTCTTCCCTTGATTTCTCACTCGGCTAGGTTGCTCTTCTGCCAAACAAATGGTTTTCTTCTTCCAACAACTACTCCACGTCGACGAGGGCCTTCCAATTAGTAGAGAAACAAGGAGAAAATATTTTTTTCCATGATCAATTTCCAAGAGCGAGTTCGGCACCCCACGTCGTGGCTCTCTCCCTCTCTTTTCTTTCTCTTTCTTTTCTTTCTCTTGATTTCTCTAGAACCTAAAATGATGAATACTTGTCTTCTACTTTCATCACACACACATATATATATATATAAATTAGGAGGCACATGGCCATGCATGGCCAGCCATGTGCTCTCCTTTCCTCTTTTTTTTTCTTTCTTTTCCCTCCAAATTTCTCCAAGTTTCATGAAATTTCCAAAAGATGAACATGGTGAAAATGACTTAACAAGTCATCTAACTCCACATATATTAATCTTCCATGTAACCATGGCCCACACTACATGTGGCCTTATTTTTCATGAACTACTAATTTCCAAAATTCCACTTCTAACCCCAAATTTTTATTAATATTTCCATCTCATAAAATCATAAAACACTTATGTCTTACAACAAAGTCGGAAAATAACCTTGTCCCTAATTTGTCGCAAACAACTTAAAATTATTCCGACGTACAAAATGCGAGATATAACACTAATCCAACCTTAAGTCTCGACTTCTCATAATCTACAATAACGTCATTAGGTATCGATCATTAGCCATAAGCACTTAGGCATTCAATACCAAATTAACACTTTATCTACCGAAATTTTCAGAAGATTTCCCCTATAAATTAGACATCCCCGAGAATTTAACTCGGTCAAATCATTATCAACAATACCAACAAACATAATAACAATATCAATATTCAATCCCAAATGCATTCTAACATTAATAATTCCTTTTCACACAATTCGCAACATTTCATTTATATTCAAATAACTACATACGATCAATTCAATACCAATGCTCATATATTCGATCACTAATCCGCAACCATTCACACATGATTTAAGAACATTCCAAGCAATCCATACAATATTCAAAACGACCCAACCAATAGGCCACTCCACCCGAAACTTTCCAATGCCATAAGAATAACAACAATACGTTTCTTTCTTTCAATTTCATCAAATACATCAACAACCACATTTTACAACATCATTCATGTAAATATAAGAAACCATATTATCATTATGCTAACTTCTACATTAGCTTACAAATGATCCCAACCTCAACTTGTATCATCCAACACCTTCATTTTCATTTACATAATCCACAACACAACAACCAAATTACACTAAATAAAATTTGTTCATTCCTTGCCAAGCAACATAACCTATTTTCTAAGCCACCACAACCAATCCACAACTTCCATGATTTTCATCCATTTTCACACATTACAACAACACCCAAACAAGTTATATACAATTAATTCACTACTCCTACTACACACACTACACACGGCCTAGACACAACACACACGGCCCAACTTTTCATTCATTTCTTCACATCACAACATGCACAAACACCTATTAAACATGTAAAGATGATTAAATCTTACCTTCCACTTAACTTCTTCCTCGGCTAGAATTGGCAAATCGCGACAACAAGCGATTTTCTTGTTCCAACAACTACTCCACGTCGACGAGGACCTTCCAATTGATATGAAAGCTAGAAGAAACAAATTTTTCGAAAATTTTTTTATGGGGGTTCGGCCGCCCCTTCGGGCCGTTCTCCCCTTCTTCTTCTTTTTTTCTCTTCAAATTTCTTGGAAATTTCTGAGGTCACTGATGAAGATGACTTGCTGTCATCTTATATGTTCATTTATAATTAATACATGTGGCCCAGGCCCACATGTCACATGCAAGGCCACATGGCCATTTTTTTCATGAAATAAAACTTCCAAAATCTCACTTTTGGCCCCAAATTTTTCATGAAATGTCTAACTTCCCATAATTCATTTTTGGTCCCATATTTCATGAAATATTAGTTCCCATAATTCTACTTTTAACCCCAAATTTTCCTTAATATTTCCATCCCATAAAATCGCAAGTGGCTTATGCCTTAACACAAAGTCGGAAAATACCCTCTTGTCCCGAACTCACGCAACCGACTTAAAAACATTCCATTTAAGTAAAACGCGAGGTATAACATCCTTCCCCCTCTTCGAACATTCGTCCTCGAATGTTCAACAAGTCTATTGTCTTACAGATCTCTTTAGAGGGGGGGGGTTCTCATCGATCATAACATGCAATCTCTTTTACCAACCATATTTTCTTTCATCTCCCTCCTCCTACCACCAAGTCATTTTAATACATTTTTGGTTCAACCATAAGCATGTCCTATTCGTTCCCAGTTTCTAGTCCACCTCGGTATTTTATCCCATACCATCATAACATCTTTTCTTAATGCACCCAAAGTATTATCCGTATTATTGTTACCGATTTAAACTTTTCTCATTACGCATTTACTTGGTCTCACCTCCAGTGTATAAATATTCATAGGTAACCTGACTGCCCTTGCACGACCTGTATACTTAATCTTAGTTACGATCGTTCCTTCTTCTGGTTCGTACTATTCCACATCTTACTCCCGTGCCCACATTTGCTAGGAGTCTACCTTGTCATACCCCTTTTTCCTGCTTTTCTTACTGAACCTGATAAGCCTCGCTTATTCGCTCTATAGTTCACTTTTCCGTTTCACACTTACTTTTATATTCTAACTGCGTAGACCACGTCATAGCTTTAGCTGCTTTCTCATTAGGCTTTACTTATTTCCATAACAGTCCTCGCTATATTCATATTACATCCTGTCCGTAATCAATCCGATAATATATCACTCCTTAATCCTTTACCCTTTCTGACCCACTTTGTTCTTAACATCTCACAGGCTGTCTTATCTATACATTCATACCCGTCGCAATTCTTTTTCC
>NW_026719245.1:0-11939 GCF_029784015.1 Lycium ferocissimum | reverse complement strand
TCCTTAGACATTCGTCCATACGGTATCCTAACGCTTCTTATTTGTACTTTTCGATTCATGCTTTACATACTCGGTACATTTTTAAAATCTTGACCCACTTTCTTCGAAATTTCTTGCGTTTTCGTACCCTTTGCTGGTGCTCCCGGATGAAATTTAAGTTATTTTAGAAGATGTTCCAGCAGAGATGGCGAGCTCCACCTCAGTTCGGAGTGTTGCCGGGTCAAAGTGTTCGTGTCATGGTATTTGGTATATGTTAGAGACTTTGCGAGGGTGTCCTGTGGATAGGGTGTCGAAAGCGCGAATCAATTATGGATGTTAAAAGAGTGCGCATTTTCAAATGTTGTCAGTTGGTAAAAATTATGTGATTGCCCAAAGGTTTTCATAATCTGTATAAAGACAGTGATCTTTATTTTGAAAAGTTTCGTGTTTCTTAAAATTTTTTGAAATGGCAGGTTTTAGTAACGCGAACGCTTAAGGGTTCGCTCGACTCTGAAGAGGGTCGGGTGCCCATCACACCCTAGTAAGGTCGGGGTGTGACACAAATGATCGCTCCAGTTACCTCTGAAGTCAGGCTCACAACATATCTCCTAGTGTCTGAATAGTACGCTCGGCCTGTCCGATGTACGAGGGTGAAATCGTGCTAAGACTCACTTGTGTCCTCAATCCATGGAATGATCTCCGAAAAGTTAGTATGGCAAACCGAGCTCTACACGATATAATAGATGTGGAAACCTCATGAAGTCTCACTATCTCTGTTATATCCCGTATTTTTGCACATTGGGATATTTTAAGCTAATCGCGACAAGCTAAGGACAAGACTATTTTGGGATACGAGGTGGAGACTTTTAACCTCCGATTTGTTTCGAACGCACAAGTTACTTATAAATATTAATTGGTATGGAAATTATTAATGAAGATTGGGGATTAATTAATCATGATTAAATTATTAAGTGGGGATTAGTGATTAATTATGATTAATTAGCCTAATTGGACAATTAAGTGGGCCCCACAACACTTGCGGAATATAATTGGCTCATGAAAGATAATGGGACACATGTCAAGGTTGGACATGTGTCACCATCACGTGTGGCATATAAATAGAAATTGGATGACAAAGCAAGTCATATTTCATCTTCACCAACTCAAGAAAATTTAGAAAGAGAGAGAGAAGCTCTCGGCCATGGTGGCGAGTGATGCTTGAAAATTGTTGATCAAATTTGATCTTCTTCAAGTACTTCAACCCTTTGGAATGTGTATAACAATTTGGGATTGATCCTAGATAGCAAGAATAAGTATTGAATTCAAGGCACAAATTCTAGCCAAGTTGAGAAGTCAAGTATAAAGGTAAGGTTTAATCTTAACTTTTACATGTGTTGAGAGTGGTTTGAACGTGTTGTAACTTGTAGAAATGAATGAAAATTTTGGAATTATGTATGTTGGTGTTAGGCCGTATAGGGGCTATTTTTGTAGGATATGGTGAATTGATTTTACTTGGTATTTTTGTTGTTATTGTTATGGATTGTATGGTGAGAATGAAGGTTTAATGGTTCAAGTTGGAGTTGTAATTGTTTGTGGGCTGTTGTAGAAGCTAATATGATGTTAATATGGTTCCTTGCATTTATATAAATGATGTTGATAAACGAGTGGTTGTTGGTATGATTTGTGAAATTGGAAGAAAAGAATGTATTGTTGTTATTCTTGTTGAATTTGGAAGATTATATGTCGTATGGTGTATTGGTTGGGTTGTTTGGAATGTTGTATGGGTCTGTCGGAATGTCCTCGAGTCATGTTTGAATATTCTCTGTTGACAACTTGAAGGCATGATTAGTGATGTTGGCTTGGTTGTATGTAGTTGGTTTGAATGTAAACGAAACGTCGTCTAATCGTCTAGAAAGGAGTTACTAACATTAGAATGCGTTTAGTTCTTGACATCTTAATATAGGTTGAGATACTATTGGGCAGGCGTATACGTGTTGTGTTGCGAGTAAACTAAAAAGGTATGTAAAGCTTACCCTTTCTTCTTTTGGCATGTCCTAGATGTAAGTATGATATGATATGAGCTTTGGGAAATTCTATTCGCAAGTTCCGAGCATGATTTATGATTCTTATTCACTCCTTGACGTTAGAACCCTCGGCTTGATCGAGCTATTACCCTCGAGTCTTTTATATGATTGAATAGTAAATGATGCGCCATAAAGGTTCCTATTCTTAAAGGATTCTATAATGAATAATGTTCATAACTTTTGTAACCGGATTACCTTAATACATGTCTATGATCCCGAGCCTTATTTTGATATAGTTCATAATGATATTCAAAGAATACGCGAACACGACTATCGTCCCGATACTCGAGCGTTGATTAGTCTACTTATCTATTGAGTCTCAAAAGATGATTTATATGTATATGGTTACTCACTACTTGCTCGTGCATCTTTTTGTTGCGTCTTTCACCGAGTCCGGGCCGGACATGTTCTCGTGCACGGCTCCACGCATTATTCCCCGAGTCCCTCACTAGAGGGCGGGACACGTTATATGTATATATGTATATGATGATATGATGACATGATGATATGATGATACGGGGATGGCGGCCGGGATGGCATATGATGATGTTATTCGGCGAGTCCCCTCGCTAGAGGCGGGACACGTTATATGTACATGTATATGATGATTTTATTTACCGAGCCCCTCACTAGAGGGCCGGGACACGTTATATATATGCATATGTACAGGATGATTATCTAATTATGTCACCGAGTCCCATGGGCCGGGTATGGTATATGATAATGATATGCATGACTTTTTACAAGGCATGTACGGTGATTTCTTGATTACCATATTTGCCTCAAATCTCTCCTACTTCGGTATGATGTTTCTTGATGTATTTCATGCTTCATATACTCGGTACATATTTAAATGTCGACCCCTCTCTTCGGGGGGGGGGGGGCTGCGTTTCATGCCCGCTGGTACAGATGCTCGATTTGATGATCCTTCCGCTTAAGATTTCTACTCAGCTGTCTTGGAGAGCTCCATTGTTCCGGAGCCTAGACTTTTGGCATAGATCTGCTGATATATGTATATGTTTACTCAGGGGTACGGCGGGGCCCTGTCCCGTCATATGTTACTGTTGATACTCTTGGGGTCCGTAGACATATGTGTGGGTTGTATATAGTTGTTGTTCAGTTGTGTCTGTATGACTTATGTTTTGGGACGTTCCCATTCGTAGTGGCAGCCTTGTTGGCTCGCGTATACATATGTATTTTTTTGGATGTTGTATGTAGTGGCAGCCTTGTCGGCTTGTGTATATGTTTAGTTGGGGCGTACCCACATGTTGTGATAGCCTTGCCGGCCATGTACGATGTTATCTCGTTGGTAGTTGTGACTCCAGGGAGATAGGTTGTCTTGATATATATACATATGGGACGATTTTTTGAGATGACGTCTTGCCTTTTTATATATAGTTCTTATTATGCTAGTTGTGGACTGGATTATAGGTAACGGTTTGTATATGAGTGTCCGGCTCGGGCACTAGTCACGGCCTACGTTGGGTCGTGACAAAAGTGGTATCGAGCAATTCATCCTCGGAGTGTCTAAAGATCGTGTCTAGTAGAGTCTTGTTTATCGGTGTGTTGTGCACCACATCTATAAACGAAGCTACAGGACATTTAGGATGTTACCTTTCTTTCATATCTAAGATCATGCGATAGAGCCAAGTCATAGGAAATCAGATTCCTCATACTGACCTTTGATTTCAGCAGAAGGACGACATCGACAGAAGGAAGTGACTGACGATATTGGAAGTTACAAAGCACGCGGGTAAGCAAAGGTACGAAATATATATGTTGAATAAGGTATTGAAGTACGATCGAAATGTAAAGTTGAAAGCTGGAAGGGAAAGTAAACAGGAAAGTGTAACAGGTACAGTTTGAGTTGAACAAGAACATACGGGGTAAGTTCATCATTTTCGTATTGTTGTTGATATTGGGAGCCCTGTGTGGCTGTGATATGATATGATATATATATATATATATATATATATATATATATATATATATATATATATATATATATATATATATATATATATGTGGGCCCTGTGAGGCATTGTTGGTATTTCCTGCGTGCAGGTTTTGAGATAGTAAGAAATACAGAGAAAACTCTGCCAAATTTTTTTTTTTTTTTTAAAAAAGGGGGAGAAAGAAGAGAATGAGATATAAGTTTGAAATATGACTTGAAAGGTTGTACCAATAGTAATGATAGGATTTGACTAAGCTGCGAGTACGGCTGACCTCGAGAAATAAGTTAACTGCTGAATTAATGGTAATAGTAATTAGGAGGTCGATATTGATATGGTAAAGAGGACTTGGAAAGGGCATAGAGGAAAAAGAATTGTGACGGATATGAATGTATTGATAGGACAGCTTGTGAAATATTAAGGATAAGATCGACCGAAAAGGGTAAAAGGTTAAGAAGTGTTATACTATAAGATTGATTACAAACAAAGTATAATGTGAATATAGTGAGGATTGTTATGTTATACCCCGTACTTTGTACGTTGGAATATTTTAAGTTGGTTGCGACAAGTTATGGACAAGACTTTTAATTTTCGATTTTGTTGATTTTTTGTTTTAATGCACAAGTTGCATATTCATTTTTTCATTGGTATGGAGTGTTAAGGGTAAATTTGGAATAAGGAAAATTTGGGGTTAAAAGAGAATTATGGAAAGTTAAGCATTTCATGAGAATTTGGGACTAAAAGTGAAATTTTGGAAACTAGTATTTCATGAAAATGGCCATATGTGGCCATGTGTGAGATGTGGGCCATAGGGCCACTTGTGCAAATTATATATGGTGAGATAAGATGACAATTTAATCATCTTCATCATTTAGCACCCTAGAAAATTCAAGAAGCATGAAGAAAGAACAAGAGGCCATTCGGCCATGACCAAGAAAAATTTGAGTCCAAAAATTGATAATCATGTTGTTGCTTCATAATTTAAACTCACGTTGACAACATTATATTTCGTATTTTTGTACGTCGGATTATTCGCAAGCTGAGGTGGAGTCCACACACTGAGATTTTTTTTGGGACATGCGACAATTTATATGAATCACATATGTGAAGTTAAACATAACTCAAGAAGGACCCTTGAGCCAAATCAAAGTGGAAGTCCTCCAAACAAATATTTTTAAGTAATGTTTTCGGGTGATCTGACTTCGAGGGGCAGAAACGGTATTATAAGTTTGGAATTTGAAAAAACACCAAAGATAGAAGTTGTAGATAATTGAATTATCTTTCCAACCATAGGTCGTGGGCCCACAGGTGACATCGGGATAAGGAGATATGGACGTTTTAAGGCGGAAAGGTCAGTGGGCTAGGCCCAAACCGGGCCCAATCGGGTTAGGCCCATGACCCATGCCTATTTAAGTCTAATTTCAGCCCTTTCCTCTCATTTTTCAGACCAATAATACCCAGAAAATTCTGGAAAGAGAGAGAGAAGAACCTTGGAGAGAAGAAAAACTAATTTTGACCAAAATCGAGCCCGAATTCCGAAGCCCATGAAGAGAGAAAAGTGTTGTACGCTGCGTTGTCTTCAATTTGAGCTAAAAATCAACCAAGGAGAAGAGTGATAACGTGGGGGCTGCATGCTTAAGGTATGAATACGGTTCCTTTTCATTGTTAACGAGTGTATTTAGAATTTTAACGGATTAAAACGGAGGGGATAGTGTGTAGAAATGGATGAAATTCATGAAATTTTATATGTTGATGTTGAGCCGTGAGTATGGGCTGTTTTGTGACAAGGAATGAACTAAATTTATTTAGTATGTTTGGATTGTTGTGTTGTGGATTCTATGGTGCTAATGAAAGTTTAATGGTTCAAAGTGAAGTTATAGTTGTTTGCGGCTTGTTATGGAATTTTATATAGTTTATTGAATTTATGGAAGTAATGGATTATTAATGTAGTTCATGAATTCGGAAGGAATAAAATGTGTTGTGTTGTTTCCTTGAACTTGGAGGTTTCGGGTTTCATTATGTAGTGGATGGAATGTTGTTGAATTGTGTCGAAAGGGTTATTAATGTTAGAATGCGTTTTGAATCGATTATTGATGTTACTTATATGGTTGTTGGTATTGTTGTTGAAAATATTGGCCGAGTTGAATTCTCGGGGTTGTTGAACTTATGGGGAAATGCTGCCCAAATTTACGTAAATAAAGTGATGGCTTGGGATTGGATTCTTAAGTGCTTATGGCTAATGTTTGGTGCTTAATGACCTTATTGTAGATCTTGGAAGGTTTGAGACTTAAATTTGGATTAGCGTAGGAAGCGAACGAGGTATGTAAAGCTTACCCCTTCTTTCTTTTGGCATGTCTTAGATGTGGTTAAGCTATGACACGTTATGAGCTTCGGGGGAGATTCTATTCGTAAAATCCGAGCATGTTTACGATGCTTATTTGCTTCTTGATGTTGGCATCTTTATATGGTCAGGCTATGGTTTATATGTCTTTGTATGATTGGTTTTCAAATGTTGCATAAAAATGTTTGTTTTCAAAAGAGTTTTGTTCCTAAACGATTCTGAAACTACGAACGACCGTAACTTTCAAGAAAGGGCTCGGATCGCTTTGATATCTTCGCAAATGATTTCATGACGTATAATGACTTTAGTTTTCATAGGCGGGCCCGGATTGGGTTGACGCTCGTCCGTGGGTCCCGCGACTTTCTTCTGTATAGTTCTGATGGCTTTTGAAAGAATTCAATATGACTATCTTTCCGACCCCCGAGTATGATTACTTATTTGTCTGTCGGGTTTGAAACGAGGATTTTTATGCATATGATTTTGATACGTAACTATGATTTCTGAAGTTCGGTTTGATAGGTTCCCGAGTGATATTCGGAAGAAAATCTGATTTGACTACTGTTTTGGCTTTTAAATGAGGGCTTGTTTGATCATTCTGTGGAGTCAGTAATAAGGATTTATGTGCATATGGTTTCTCGGTTTGTAAATGATGTGTTTTCCGGAGTATGATGTGTCCGGTACGCCGAGCCCCTTTCGGCCGGGTACTGTGTATATATGTGTGATGTGTATTTCGAAGTCTGATATGATATGATGATTCTGTTTACCGAGTCCCTCACTGGAGGGCCGGAACACGTTATATGTTATATGTATGTATTCTGGAATATGATCGCTTGGCTTCGTATCCGGGCAAGGGGCAAACCCAATGGTGGAGCAAACCCGATGGTGGGCAAACCCAATCCCATGATGGGGCAAACCCAATGATGAGGCAAAATTCCACATTGGTTTAGGCAAATCCCACATTGGTTTAGGCAAATCCCACACTGGTTTAGGCAAATCCCACATTGGTTTAGGCGAATCCCACATCGGTTAATGTCAGCTCATACGATAAGTTATGATGTTATGATGTGTTACGGTAAGCGTTTTGGCATTCTGATTATTATATTTGTCTTCGGTACCTCTGTTGTACGATTTGTGTCAGATGTAAGTACTTTGGTATTCGGGTTATTATGCTCACTTTCTGCACTCCTTACTTCGGTTATGATCTCATTTTCTGTACGCCATGCTTTACATGCTCAGTACATATTCCGTACTGACCCCCTTTCTTCGGGGGCTGCGTTTCATGCCGCGCAGGTACAGACAGAGGAGTAGAAGATGTTCCAGCGGGATTGGCGAGCTCCATTTCCTCCGGAGTGTTGCCGAGTCAGAGTGCGTTTGTTATGGTATCTGGAGTTATGCTAGAGACTTTGCAGACAGTGTCGTGTGTATGAGACGTCAGTTTGTAAGCGGCTATGTAAGCCGGTGTATTAGTATGCGTTATGTTACGGATTTGTTGTGACTACAGATTTTATTTGATTTGAAAAAAAAAAGACGAAAGGCATGTTTGTTTTATGAAAAATTTTCATTATGTGCTTATGTCATGTTTTGCGGGCCCAGTATGATTATGAGTATTACGAAAGTCTGTGGGTTCGCTCGGCCCTAGGTAAGGGTCGGGTGCCCATCACACCCTATCGGATTAAGGGTGTGACATGTTATGAAAATAAGTGAAGCCTAGTGAGGAAGTGGCCAAAGATATGACGCGATCCGTGTGACTAGAATGTAAAGGTAAGTGTGAAACGGAAAAGCGAGCTATAGATGTTATATCCCGTGTTTTCGCCTATTCGGAAATTTTGAAATAATTGTGACTTGTATGTCATGAGTCAATATCTTGATCTTAATTAATATATCTATGTTGTTCATGGAGACATATTGGCGCAAAGACATCGGAGAAGGCCAAGGGCAAAATTGGAATCTCGGAAATTAGTTTCGTAAATTGCGAAATATGAACCAAAGCAAATTGGGCTAAAAAAAAACATGAAAACAAGGCCCAAAAAAAAAGTGAGGTGGCCGGCCATGTCAAGGCCCAAGTCCATGGGATTTAATTAATTTTCCATGTGACTAATATGTGGATTAATAGAAGTTTCAAGAGAAATATAGAAAGAGAAGAGCAAGAAAAATAAAGGAGAAGAACAAGAACTAGCTTAACCATTCGGCCAAGAGGGAGAGGAAGAGAGACCAAGATTAAGCCAAGAGAAAAATTGTTTCTTCATGCAAACCTACTAATTCAAGGGTGCTTATTAACGTGGAAGTGTTATTTGGAGTGATAGATTATTCGTTTTCATCATTCACCAACTTGAGCAAGTTGTAAAGTTGAAGAAGAAAGGTGAGTTTCAATCTTGTTTTATGTGTTATGCATGGTTTATATGTGACGTAGTGTGTTAAAAGGAGGAAAATCATGATAGAAATCAAGTTGGAGTTAAGGTTGTATATATGGGTTTGGCCGTGTGCATGTATATGGTGTCAAAGGTGATGAATAAATTTTAATTAGCATGTCTTGATGGTTGTAGAGTGAAGAAAAGAATGAAAATAATTTTTGTGAGTGGAAGTGGTGTTGGCCGTATGGTCCCCTTAGTGTAATTGTGAATTAACAAATCGTCGTTAGCGTTTTAATTGTTGTCGTTATGGATTTTATAATGAGAAATGCAAGTTTAACGACTTAGAATAATGTTATGTTGATTAAGAGATGATTTGGGAGTTTATGCAAATTTTATGTGATTTTCGCATTTACGAATATTGCATTGTTAGTGTGAGGTTTAATGGTATAAATCATGAATTTGGAAGATAAGAATGTATTTGATGTTGTTCTCGGGTTTGGGGACCAATTCGGGTACAAGGGAACAATATTTGGATTGTCGGAAAAATTGTATGAATTGCTTAAAGTGTTATTGCACATGGTTTGAATGGCTTTGGACTAGTAGTCGAATGTATAAACGTTGATATTAGTTTGAACGTAAGCGGTTGAAATGGGTATATACTTTGAATGTCGTTGGAGTATTATGTATATTACTAAAGTTGTGTAGAAAGAGCTAATAATGTTTGGAAGCATTGCGAATTGATTATTGATGTTGTAGTTTGGTCGCTGGTTTGGTTGTTGTTGAAACTAGCCGAGTTGAATCTCGGGGTTGGTGTATCTACGGGGAAGTCTTTTGCGAAATTTCGGTAGAATTAATGTTCATTTGAAATGGAATGCCTAAAGGCTTATGGCTAATGTTAATATATTTGGCGTTATGTAGATCTTGGCGTATCCGAGAGTCGAGGCTTGACTTAGCCGCGAGCGGACAAGGTATGTAAGGCGTCGCTTTCTTTCCTTTGGCATGCCTTAGTGCTATTAGGCTATGACTCGCGTCTCGGGGTTATTCCACTCTTAAATCCGAGCTTAGAAACGTACTTGTTTGATCCTAAAGATATATCCTTTAATGTGTTCAATGTAAATTTATTAAGCTTTCAAATAAATGAGTTTTCAAAGACTTATGAAAATTGTGACTACAAAGAGGTCCCGAACTTCAAACGTCCGTAACTTCTACATACGAGCTCGGAACGCCCCAAAACATAATATGTAAGCTTATAAGGCCTAACTCTCCCCTAACCCTCGTAGTCGGGCTCGGATGGGGGTCGGCATCCGTCCGTGGGGCCCGCAAACCTCTTTATGATTTCCCTAATGACCTTTAAGAAAAATTTAGTATTATTTTCACCTTGATCTCCGAGCATGGATTCCCTACTTATTTAGTAAGTTAGAATTATGATTTGTATGCATTTTATATACGGATTGTTACGCATATGACCTTGATAGGTAAGTGTGATTTCCAAGGTTCGTTGATATGTCCCCGAAAGGCATTCAAAAGGAAGTTTGATTAGACTATGACCCTAATCTGTAAATAATAGTTTGTTCTGACTAATTTACTAAATTTTGGTGAATGGTTATGCTGCATATGATTTATGAGATTTGTACATTGTACATGATTTCCTACGATTCTGCTCGTGCATATTATTGTTACCTCCTTCGCCGAGTCCCGGGCCGGTTATGTTCGTGCGCACAATTTGAAGTATGATGAGATTCCGAAGTATGATGAGCGCCTGAAATATGATCTGATTCCCGATATATACAATGATATGAGGTATGATGAGTTCGAAATGTGACTTGTTCGAGATGCGATATAACTCGCGTTATGATGCGATTTGGAGGGAGACGTCCGGAGAACATATAAAACTTCCGAAGTATGATGAGTTGTGGCGCCCAAGGCGGGGGGCGACCACGTTCCGTCCGCCGGGTCCTACCATGGACCATATATGACATATGTTTTTGATATTCATGATTTATGTTTGTAAAATAAGCATCCGATATTCCGATCATTATGTTTATTTCCCGAATTTCATATATGACTTCCGGTAAGTTATATGCATATAATGTATGTGTGATGATACGATGACCTGATTATGACACGGTTTGGCTATTGACGTATGTTTATGCAGGGCAAACGATTAAAAAGGATAATTATGATTTTTTTTCCAACCGTATTTATTTCCTTAACCCTTATTCCGATTTTGATTCCGTTTACGTATTTCGCATTTTTACATACTCGCACATATTCCGTATCGACCCCCTTCCTTCGGGGCCGCGTTCCATGCCGCGCGAGGCTGTGTACTCGTTTAGTGAGCCGCCGCCTTAGGTCCCCGTTCGCCTATCTTGAAGAGCTCCCTTGTCCCGAGCCCGCATTTTGGGTCTTTTGTTACATTCATGTACATTTATTCAGGGTACGGCGGGGCCCTGTCCCGTCATATGACTTTGTTACTCTGTGTAGAGGCCTGTAGACATGTCTGTGGGTGTGGCTATATCTGTACAGCCGTATGCACGTATTGTATGTTTGAGCGGTTTATTCACCGCGGCAGCCTTGTCGGCTCGCCTATATATGTGTATATGGATATGTTGGCCCTGTGTGGCCTTGTTGGTATTTTCTCTGTGCAGGAAAATTTTGGCTAGTAAGAAAAAACAGAGGAAACTCTGCCCAATTTTTTTTAGTAGTTGAGTTACTATTTTTGACCTTCGGTACGTACGGGTGCCAGGGGCGCTAGTCGCGACTACGGGGTTGGGTCGTGACAAAAGTGGTATCGTAGTGGTTAGTCCTCGGAATGTCTGCTGTGCCGTGTCTAGTAGTCCTGTTTATCGGTGTGTTGTGCACCACATCTATAAACAGGAGGCTACAGGACATTTAGGATATTATCCCTTCCTTCTGATCTTAGATCGTGCGATAGAGCGGTATTAGCAGGATGACTCCCTCCTAACGAACTGCTATGTTTTCAGCGATGCCTCCGAGAAAGGCGACAGCCCGTGGCGGGCAAGTCTACCGCGGGGGAGAGACTAGTCGGGCCCAGAGAGTTACTAGGGCCCGTGCTCAGTTCGAGCCGGAGATTGCTGTCACGACCCAACCCCGTAGGCCGTGACTAGCGCCCGACCTGGGCACCCAGACATATCTATCAAACACTACCTCCAAACATAACGAATGCGATCAAATATATAACGGAAGCCGATAAGGCTATATTTCAAATTAG
>NW_026719244.1:0-19061 GCF_029784015.1 Lycium ferocissimum | reverse complement strand
TAATCGTTATAAATAATTTGCTACGAACATTCGATAGGAATATCTTCTCGTAACTCGATGTTTTGGTTGTCGACGATAGGGAGTATGATTGTTCTATTGAGACTTCGAATGTTGGTAAGTGTGTGTGTGTGCGTCGGTCCGGATATGTGTGCATATGGTTTCGGATTTTGGTATGTGTGCATATGTTTTCTCACGACTCGCTTCGTGCATGTCCGAGATGTCTCATTTCACCGAGTCCCGGGCCGTGACATGTTCTCGTGCGCATTCCACCGCATTGTTCACCGAGACCCACCCGCAGAGGGCCGGGGTTTGTTATATGATGATGGCGCCGCATCCGGACCGGATCCCCTCTACCGAGTCCCTTATTGGGCAAGGGCCGGACACGTTATCCACCGAGTCCCTCACTGGCGGGCCGGGATACGTTACATGCATACATGACGGTTGATGTTAGCATATATGATTATATTCACCGAGTCCCTCACTCGAGGGCCGGGACACGTTATGCATATGTGACTTATTCACCGAGTCCCTCACTCGGGGGCCGGGACACGTTATTTGTACATATGATGTATTCATGGATCGGCCGCACGTTTCGCAAGAACTGTATGATGTTCTACGAGTATGCATGCATGAGTCTGTTATACGCATATGTGATACATGATATTGGCATACGCAACGATTCTGTCTACCGCGTCCCTCACTAAAGGGCCGGGATCTGTTATGTGTATATGTATATGATGACGTATGATGCTGGCACGCACGGTCTGTATATTGGAAAGTAAGTATTCTGGCACTCTGGATGACTTATCTATTTTCTGTACTTTTCCTGTCCTATGACATCGGTATACTTACATATGATCTGTTTGATAAGTAAGTATTTTGGTATTCGGATGTTGTACCCGGTTCCGCACTTTTGTTTCTAAGGTTACGATTCTGTTTTTACGTATTTCATGTCTTACATACTCGGTACATATTCAAATGTCGACCCCTCTTCTTCGGGGCCGCGTTTCATGCCGCGTGTGTACTCCCGCATGATTAGCGACCATTGCGGAAGATGTTCACTGGGTTGGCAGCTCCACTTGCTCTTGGAGTGTTGCCGAGTCAGAGTTTGTATGATATGCTTTCTGGATGGATGTTAGAGACTTTGCAGACAGCGTCGTGGGTGTTGGTTGTCAGTCTGTAAACGGCTCCGTCAGCCGATATGTTGGTCTGTGTTATGTATTGAGTTTTGTATGGTTATAGATATGTTCGGTTTGGGAGCTACGAAAGAGTATTTCTGGAAAAAAAAATTTACTATGTATTTTATCTTATTTGATTTAAATGGTTTGGCGTGACTTTGTATGCGGTAAGAGTCTGAGGGTTCGCTCGGCCCTAAGTAAGGGTCGGGTGCCCATCACACCATAATAAGGTTAGGGTGTGACAAATACGGGGCGAGCCGACTCGTTCGGACCGTAAACCTCCATGGACGACCATATGCACGGTTACTTCCAATGATATGTATTTCCAATTCATTAAATATGAGGACCAAGACTTATTTTATTTCATTTCTACACTACACCACTTCTCTCTAGAATCTCTCTCTACATTTATTACACAAGTTTTCAAGGATATTTGAGGATCAACAACATTAAATAAGTGAATCAAGAGTAAAGGAAATCATCAAAGATCATCCAAGTCAAGAAATCCAAATGGAGAAAAACTAGGGTTTTGCTCAAAGAGGAGTATTAGTGTTACATTCCGTATTTTGTACCCTCGGGTAAGTCAAGGCAAGTGACACAAGTTGCTTATGGAAAATGTTAAAGTTGGAATATTATGAAAGGCTCAGGGTAAAAAGGTAAATTCGCAAACGACTCATGGAAATACGGAGAAAGGCTAGGGGGCAAATTTGGAACTAAGGGAAATATTTTTCATGAATTAATAGAAATTTGCTAGAATTTTCAAGAAAGGGGCCACTTGGCCATGGACCCCACTTTCAAAATTTGGCCAAGTGAAATCAAGCCAAGTTAGGGGGCAATATGTTCAAATATAATTGGAAGGGACTAAGTATATATAGGTGGGAAGATGACTTGTTCATCTTATTTTCTCTAGACTTTTCAAGAAAGCAAGAAAGAGAGAAAAAGGCTTGGCCATTCGGCCTTGGAGGAAAAAAAAGAAAGAAAACCGAGAGAAAAAAAAAAGAAGGGAATTCTCAACTTGTTCTTCATAGCCAAACAATCCCTTGAAGGGCTCTTAGCATAGTGAGGTGTATTTGGAGCAAGGAAAACACAAGTCTTTACAAGTTGTTAATTTGAGTCAAGTGAAGAAGTGAGGAAAAAGGTAAGGTTTAATTCTCTTCTTATGTGTTATGGATGTTTGAGTATGTTGTGTGCATGAAAATAGATGAAATTCATGTGTCATGGAAGCGTGTGTGTGGCCGTGGCTTAAGGACAATCTGTGTGTGTATGTGTTGTGTGTTATGTTGTGATGTATGGAAAATATGGAAATCCATGAAAAACATGCATAATGGAGGGTTGGCCGAATGGTGTAGGTTATGGTAGGGTGTGGTGAATTGATTTTATTTAGAATGGAAATTGTTGTTATGGTAGGTTCTATGATGTTAGAATAAAGATTTAATGGTTTGGAGGGATGAAAATTGGGTTGTTGTGATTGAATTTGAAAAAAAAGAAAAAAAAATGTTGTGGTTGTTTCATAAATTGGAAGATATGGGTAAGTAGTATGTTGATAGTATTGTTGGAATATTATGTGAATTAAATTGTATTGAATTGTTGTATGGAATTGTATTGAATTGCATTGAAAAGAATTGAATAGAGTTGAAATGAATATAAGTGGCTTGTTAGAGATGAATTAGTAAGTAGAAAACGCGTTGGAATGATCTTAAATTAGTATGTGCATATGAACATATTGATATTGGATTGTAAGTGTAAAGTTGGATTTGGAGTTGTTGGATTATTTGGAAAATAAGACTATTTGCGCTAGAATGCGTTTTTAGTCGATTGTTGATGTTGTTTATATTGTTGTTGGTATGGTTGTTGTTGTTTTGGCCGAGTATGAATCTCGGGATGTTATACGTATGGGGAGATGCTGCCCAAATTTTGTTATAAACAAGTAATGGTCTGAGATTAACAATTGGTAATTACATGACCAATTTGTAGATTTTGGCGAACTTGGAGCTTGAGTTTGGAGACGTGTGCAAAGCGTAAAAGGTATGTGAAGTCCACCTCTCCTTCCTTTGGCATGTCCTAGTTACTCTAGGTCGAAATCCAACCCTCGGGAAAAGTCCTACCCCTCAGAAACGACACCTAAATTTATTCCTCTTCCATTCAATAGAATTGAATCCACAACTTGGGTTTTAAGGTAAAGTAATGTCCAAACGTCCGAAACCTTTGTAAATGAAATTGAAATGCCTTGAAATCTCCGTGGATGACCCAATGGGACATAATGACCATGTTTTCATGTTTGTCACTCGAGTCTCGATACGTGCTTATCGGTTCCCATTACTTCTTTCATAGAAACTTTATAATTTTATTTTATGTTTTCTCGTGGTGTTGCTATTCATTGATGGTCTCACCTTATAATGATTGTTCCTTCAAGGTGAGGACGAAGCGACCGTGGTTATTCCATAAGGTAGTCGGGGCTACCGACCTTACGTCACCCCGATAGACACATGACTTTCTTTGGGTTCTTATGCGTATGCCGTTTATATGATATGTACATGACATGTATATGATATGTATATGAAAATGGGAAAGTTTTGGGAATGGACACATGTTGCGCTATAGACGCATCCACCTCGGTCGCCCGGGCGTAATTCCATCCCGGACGCGGGATGCCCGGACGCGGGACACATGTGGGTGAGCCGACGTACTTCGGCGCTATGACTTGTTCTATTTTCACATTTATATGACAAGAAATGTTTTGAAAAAAAATATATAATAAGCAAGCATAACATCCGCCTGAAAGGCCCTTACAGGTACAGATTACCCTTTTATCTCGTTATATGATCCTCGGTCCCACATGTTGTTATTGCTCACATGTTACATGTTTCATTGTATTATTTTCATGGCTTACATACTCGGTACATCGCTCGTACTGACCCCTTTTCTTCGGGGGCTGCGTCTCATGCCACGCGGATAGACGGAGTTGACGGGTTCGACTCTAGGAGCTTTTCCACCGTACATTTAAAGGCGCTCCAGTCGTTCCGGAGCTACTGTTCTGGGTACTACTTTTGTGTATATATTTGAATACAGAACAGTCAGCTACTTGTAATTACATGTATCTTGGTTTCACAGCCTAGTTGTCCTTGTCGCCGTGCGATATGTCAGTCCAGTTGATTACTACTACTCGTGTATATTTATGCTATCATCGATGATGTTATGAAAAAAATGCCAGTGATCATACGGCCCACTTAGTAATAAGAACAAGACACATGACAGGGGGTGCCCGGTACAAGTATCGGGTACTCGTCGCGGCCCCTAGTTGGGTCGTGACAATTAGCAACCAAGGCTTGTTCCTAAAACATTTAAGGTAAGATTCATGATATTTATATGTTGTTTAAGGTATTTGGGAGTTGAAATACTTGGTCATTAAAAGAGAATAGCAAAATGGGTTATGAATGATGAATAGTGACGTTTTGAGACATAGTTGGAATTGAATCATGAATGTTGTTGGGTTGTGATATAAATGTGTTATAAATGACCTATAGACATGAAATGAGTGTTGGATATGAAATAATATGACGATGGAGTTTTAGTCATGATTATGGGAAATTGAGGTGAATTATGAAATGCGAATCATATGAATGAATGATGATTGTTGTTAATCATATTGTGATGATTATTATGAATGTTAGGAGTTGATATGGAATATGGCGGAAAGTAGTATAATAAAGGAAGCGCTGCCCAAATTTCTATATCTTTAGTAAGTATGTTTTTACGATGACATAGCTAATGTCGCTATGAATTCCATTGAAGGTATAGACAATTTCTTAAATTAGAACGAACAAGCGATAGAGTAGCTAAGTTAAAGGTATGCGAGGCTAATCCCTTTCCTTCTAAGGCACGAGTCCTATGGCATGAATTTCTTTTTCCTATGAATGTTCCATCTCCAAGAAAGTTAGAGTCCTCTCTCATGAATAGCTATACGAGATAAGAAATATAAGATGAATACGAAAATGATGATAGCAAGCTAAAGTCTAGAAATGCTATAGTCTATGATATGATGCCTCTAAGAAGCTAATGATGACATTTATGTAATTTAATGATATTGATCATTGTGCACACTCACCTTATGCTTGTTCCTTCAAGCCGAAAGGAAATACGTAAGAATGCTCATAATGACATCGGGGGTCCACGACCTTACGTCACCCCGATAAAGTATGAATAGCTAAGAGTCCCTATGCATGTATATTGTAATACGTATATGATGTCAAGCATACCATGATGAGTTATGATAAGCATACTATGATAAGCATGTTATGACAAGCATGATGTAATGAGTATATGATGATATCACACCGCTACTTATATGGTCGGAGCAAACATCGCTGTGGCGGGCAACTATACACACCATGGCCAAATGGCAGTGGGCGACACCACTAGTGGGCGGCATGAGATAATATCGGACGCAGATGCCCGGACGCGAGCTATTGATGATGCTAATGATATTGATTATTACACCGCACATATGGTCGGCGCTATTACGCTATGTATATATGATATGATGATGAGTACGAAAGTAAGGCGATGCATGATCATCATCCTTATGATTCGATCGATTCTGATTGCTCCTTGTTTTATGCCTCCTCGCCTTTTATTGATGCTCCATTATTGCTTATGCTTCGCATACTCGGTACAATATTCGTACCGACGTCCTTTCTTCGACGCCGTGTTCATGCCCATAGGTAGACAAAACATGTCCCGGACTCATAGGAGCTAGCAAGATTTGAGAGCACCCATAATCCGGAAGTGCCATAGATTTCTCTTATATATATATATATATATATATATATATATATATATATATATATATATATATATATATATATATATATACGTATATTCATGTTTTTGGGCATGACGGGGTCCCGTCCCGTTCGGATGTCTAGTATTCCGAGAGAGGCTCCTAGATACGCGGTATGGATAGTCCTTCCCATGGCTTTTATGTATATGTACCTATATATTATTTTGGATAACGACCAGAAGGGCTTATGTTTATAAAAGCAAATGTATTTCAAAAAATTCCAATTTTACATGATTATGAGCATATAGTATGAATAATAGCAGATAAGCAGGTAAGTGAGTGGTGTTCGGTGGTTAGCCCCGGATACCCGTCGCGGCCCGTAGCTCGGGTCGTGACAAGAGGAGGTGGTTAGAGTTGCTGAAAGATTATGATGTTGATATTCTATACCGTCCTGGGAAAGCTAATGTTGTGGCAGACATCACTCTAAGATGGCAAGTCTATGGGCGGTCCTAGCGGACGTGCCATCGCAGAGGAAAGAAATGGTTCGCGAGATCCATCGCTGGCTAGTCTTGGAGTCCGCTTGGCTGATTCTGGAGACATTGGGGTTTCTGTTCGAGGAATTGCTGAATGCTCTATTACGGAAAAGATTAAGCAGCGTCAGTATGAAGATCCTAATCGCATGAAACACGAGAAGATACGCCATGAAATTATGTGGATTATCGGTACGAAGTGGTGTTTGATCATATTTGTAAAGAATCCGCTCGAGAGAAATTATTCCACTCATGATCTGGAATTAACCGCGGTGATTCATGTTTTTGAAAATATGGCGGCATAATTATATGGAATCCACGCTGATAATTGTACAGACCATTAGAGTCTCAAGGAAGAGCTGAACTTGCGACAAAGAAAATGGTTTGAATTATTGAAGGATTATGACGTCGATATTCTGTATCAGCCTAGAAAAGCTAAAGTTGTGGCAGACGCACTTAGTCGCAAACCTATGGGAAAATTGACCAGTGTGCATCCAGAAAGGAGGAATTGGTTCGTGAAATTCATCAGTTAGTTAGCCGTAGAATTCGTTTGGACGATTATCGGGAAATATTAGGGGTTTACGTCCGAGAAGTTGTGAATCGTCGATTATGGAAAAAGGCGAAACGGCGTCGGCTCGAGGATCCCATTCTAATAATAGAGAGGTAGATTATATGTGTCGACGCTCGCAGGTCACAAATATATACCAATATATAGCGAAAAACACGATACTCGGTATTCTATTCATCTTGGGTTTACTAAAATATATTACAATTTTAAATGTTTATATGGGTAAGACGGTATGAAAAGAGACAACTAGTACGAACATTCGTTGGCCAATTACCCGGCATGTCCGGAAAAAACATCCGGTGTAAGCGTACTGAACACGGGTACGATTCTATTTGGATTATTGTCGATAGGTTGATGAAGTATATCATACCGGATAGAACCCGCTTATTTGGTCAAGGTTATGCCCGGATTGTATATTAAAGAGATAATAAGACCTCGTGGGATTCTGTCGTATTTATTATAACCGATAGGGGTGCTCCCGGTTACGGTGAATTTCTAGAGATTATTCCGGGTGAAGGATTGGGAACTCGGTGAGCCTTAGCACGGTGTATTTCATCCTCGGTCCGACGGACAAAGCCGAGCACCAGCTATTCGGATGCTAGAAGATATGCTCCGGGTCTATGTTATTGATTTCAAGGATAGTGGAAGTGATCATTACCGTTAATTAGATTTGCTTATAATAATAATGGGTATCGTTCCAACATCCAGATGGTATCATACGAAGCCCTATATGGCGTAAAATGCGGTCTCCGATTGGTTGGTTCGATGTGGACGAAACTAAATTCATTGGTCCGTATGTGATTTCGCACCTTGACAAAGTGAGGTGAATGCACATGAGCGACTAATGGTGACCCTTCAAAACATTTCCGATATAGATGACATTCGGATGACGGAGGAATTGTCTTATGAGAAGCAACCTGTGGCTATTCTGAATTGTCAGGTGAGGAGGTTGCGTACCAGGGACATACCCTCTGTTAAGGTCTTATAGCGAAACGATAATGAAGAAGAAGTATCCTCACTTGTTCCCTATACTTATAGGTAATCTGAATTTCTAAATCTGTTGTATTGATTGACGAAAGATTTATGTGTGCTACTCATACAGAGAAACTCCCCCGCTATGTTTGTGAGACCCTATAAGGCTAATTTAACATTCTAGGACGAATGTTCTAAAGGGGGGGGGGGGAGAATGTTATATCCCTTGTTTTTGCGCGTTTGGGAATTTTTTTTTTGGAATAATCTTGTTTTGTAGGAAATACGGCTATATTTCTATTTTATTTAACATGTGTGTGATATTCATGAAAAAAAAATATTGATGTGGAAATACGGAAGAAGGCCAAGGGCAAAATTGGAATTTCGAAAATTAGTTTCAGGAATTAGAAATTATGATCCTTAACTAGTTGGGCTAAAAAATTAAGAGAAAAATTTAGGCCCAAGAGCAAGGGAGTGGCCGGCCATGCTATGGCCAAGCCCACAAATTAAATAATTTCCCATGTGCTAAATTAGTATAAGGGGTCTTATTTTAGAAGGTTCAAGACAAAGAGGAAAGAAGAAAGAATGAAAAAAAAAGATGAGAGTAAGAACATAAGGCCATTCGGCCATGTTCAATAGATTTTGCCCTCAAAGTCTTGTTCCAAAAATTGTTTTCTTGTGGTATTTCTACTAATTCAAGGACCCTACAACGTGGTATAATTATTTCGGAAGATAAAGCACTTGGTTCATCCATTTAACAAGTTGGTCATTTGAAGAAGAAGGAGAAAAGGTAAGAATTAATTCCTTTTTATTATGTTATGAAGGTTTGTTTGTGTTGTAGTATGTAGGAATGAGTAGAATTTATGGAAATATGAAAGTTTGCAAAGTGGGGATCATGTGCATGTGGCCGAAAATGAGAGATGAAATAGAAATGAATCAATTTTGTTTAATATGTTAGTTGTGTTGTTGTGATCCTTATGATGTAAATGAAGGTTAAATGGTTTAAGTTGGCATTGAAATTGGTTATGAGTCGTTATGGGAAATTATGTGATTTTCATATATTTTATGATAATTATGAAAGTAAGATTCTAGAATGTGAATTAATGTTATTGTTATTGAATGAAATCGAAGAAGACATGCGATTTAGTAATATTTGTCGCATTTGAGAAGTTTTAGATGGAATATGGAATTGGTGGAAACTTGAATCCATGAATATTGTTTGGAATGCTATTGAAATATTGTGTTGAATAATCTTGAATTAGTTAATGGATATGGAAAATGTTGATATTAGTTTGATAGTATGAAGTTGGGATGGAAATTATCGAACTATGTGGAAAAGGAGACTATTTATGTCATAATGTATTTTGTGATGATTGTTGATGTTGATGGTGTTGTTGTGTTGTTGTTGTTGATATTCTGGGCCGAGATGATTCTCGGGGATGTTGAATTTATAGGGGAGATGCTTTGCCGAAATTTCGGTAGACAATATGAATTTAAGTTGAATTCTTAAAAGCTTAACTCATATTTGGTAAATGTGACCAAATTGTAGATTTTTGGAACTTGAGAGTTGATTTTCATAGATGTATAAGAGGACGCAAAAGGTATGTAAAGCTCACCCTTTCCTTCTTTTGGCATGTCTTAGGTGTACTAGGTCTGAATTTGGGTCTCGGGGGCAATTCTGTTCACGGAAATCCGAGTTTGATTTTGGGTACTATTCATTCAGCACAATTGAACTACATTTCTTATATTTTGTTGGAAAGACTATTCAAACATCCATAACTTTCCCAAATGAATAGAATTGTTTTGAAACTTTCATGGATGCTCCCCAGAGTCTAATGTTCGTAAATTAGTATGCCACTTCGACTTGACCGAGGTGGGCCCACTAGCCCCGAGATCCCTCCGATTGTCCTATTACGGCTTATCTTGGTATGATGTTAAAAGGACCTTTGCTATAATTATAGGCTATCATAGAATGATGTTTTAATGACTTCCATGATACGTTCTAATATGTATTTTGAACTATAAATACGATTTCAAAAGTATTTTGGGAGACAAATTCCACATTACTCAATTATTTAAACTAGTTTGCTTAATTTGTCGTTACATATGATTATGTCAAGTATTTGCAAATGTTTTTATATGTAAATTGCATTAGTCCTTACTACTCCGCTCGTGCATGTTATTATGATATCGCTCGTCGGATCCCGGGCCGGCTTTTGATCGTGCGTCTTATGATAAATTCGACGATTATCTTTGTGTTACTGTTCCGAGACCTCGCCATAGGGCCGGTTCCATTTATGGAGTTATCTTTGTGATATGGCTTATGATATGATATGTTGTAATGATATGTTGTGTTCGGGGTACGAAGATTTGAAACCTTTCGGGAGTATGCGTGTGTGGCACCGGCGTCGGAGTGGTGACCACGTTCACGAGCCTTATGCATGATTTTCTATTTGCATTATATACATATGTCTTCGCATGCCGCATTTTGCTATGTTTGATTCGGTATTCTCTCTATACCTTTCACTTCGAGTTATGGTTTGAATTTCTACACCTTATGCTTTACATACTCGGTACATCTTCGTATCGACCCCTTTCTTCGGGGGGCGCGTTTTTTGCCCGCGGTACGGAGGTTCGTGATCTACCGGTGTAGGCCGCACCTTCGCTATTACGAGTGCTCCTTTCGATCCGGAGCCCATATGTTGGTACCTATCTTCCGTAATGTTTATGCTTTTGTATATTTGATTATTTGGGGTACGACGGGGCCACCCGCCATATATTTCCGTTTCGATTTGTAGAGGCACCGTAGTCATATATGTGGGTCATGGGTCATGTGTGTGTTCGTTTGTTTATGATTTGTGTCGTTATGCGGTCCCGTTTGCTACTATGGCCAAAACGGCCCAATTGTCCGTACACGTGTATGTATTTGGCGATGTATATTCCGCCAATCTATCGTATTTGGATGCGGCCTAAATGGCACGTATGTTTGTATATATGTATATATTCGGCGATGTGTATTCCGCCGCCTCTTTTGGTTTTGACGTGATATTTTTGCACGTGAGACCGCTTAAGATAACATTTGCTTCTAATTAAAATGATTAATATGAATATACGAGATTAATTAGAAAATATGATGATTTGATATGAGTTCGTTTGGGGTGTCCAAGTAGGACACCGGTCGCGGCCACGGGGCCGGGTCGTGACAAAAGTGGTATCGAGCGGTTTGTCCTCGGAATGTCTACGTGCCGTGTCTCGTAGTCTTGTTTATCGGTGTGTCGTGCACCACATCTATAAACGAGAGGCTACGACATTTAGGGTGTTGCCTTTCTTTGGATCTTAGATCGTGCGATAGATCCGGTAGTAGGAAATGAATTACTTTTTACTAACCTTTGATTTCACCAAGGACGGTATCGACGAGGAGAAGACGGTGATTGATGATATATGGAAGCTACACGGTATACACGGAGTAATGCAATGGTAGGATGTGTATTGGGGAAGTTATTTAAAGTATGATTGAAATGTAAAGTTGAAGACCGAAAAGGAAAATAAATAGGAAAATGCCACCGGTGCTATTTGAATTATGTATGTAAGGTAAGTCTTGATATCTTCATATTTTTTTTTACTTGAAATTATTAGCCTTGTGTGGCTATGATACGATATGATACGTACGTATATATGTTGGCCCCGTGAGGCATTGTTGGTATTTCACAACGTGCGGTGTTGGGGTAGTAAGAAATATAGAGGAACCTACCCAAATTTTTTTCCAAAAGTATAAAAAGGAAAATGAGATGTACGTTCTTAACATGTCTTGAAAGTCGATACCGATAGAGTAAATCTATTATGTTGGATTAAAAATTTAAAAGATACCCTCCATGTCATTCGTAAGAAGCACCACCCTTATATGGAAAATTCTATTTCGAGAAAGTATATATGAGCGACAAATTTGATTTATTTAAACGGACTAAAATATGTTCCAATCACACTTTGCTTTAGAAAAGCCTATGTTGAGGGGCAAAAATGTCCAACGGTTAAGTTTCACCTTATTGGAAAAATACAAAGCGTATGATAAGTAGTTGGGAATTAAATGGTTCGCTTACTACTCCTATATATATGGAGGTAATTATGTGAATTAAGTACTAAGAAGTTCTGCGATGTTTGTCGGACTCTAGTTTCCTTCTGCTGTGGTTGGAGAGAGCCTTACGGTAAATATTGTACGTCGATTTCATGACTGATTGGAGTCGAATTTGTGGAATAAAATTTAAACTTGTGGGTTGTGTAGAATTTGATATATAGACGAAGGTAAGTATTGAGGATTTAGATAAAGGGCGACACGGTACCTATATGGTCGAAAAAGTGAAAGACTCCTCTCTAGATCGGGGTGAGACCCGCTACGAAGACGTTTTGAAAATTGTTAAGATCCCGACTTATCTTAAATTACGTGACAAAGGTCGTGCGGGGCGATGATGCGATTATACCGGCTTTAACGCACCTAAATGCATTAAAGTTTTAAGGTTAAGCGTGCTAGAGCCGAGCAATTACAGGATGGGTGACCCCCCCCCCCCCGCCCCCCGGAAATGTATTAAAATTTTCACAAATATAGATATAGAGACAAATAGGAAATTTGGGGTAATCTAAGGGAAATTAGTGTGTGTGAAATGGCTAGCAACTTTATAGAGGTCGCGTGAGTTGCAACAGATTAGATTGGTGAAAAGGAAGAGGAGCAACGCGGCTAAAATTAGAGTAAGTTGGAACAAGTGATTGGAAATGTCTTGTAAAAGAAATATATATATATATATATATATATATATATATATATATATATGTATGTGAAGGACTCCCTTTTATGACTATGTCGATCGATGGGTGAACCCTAATAGCTAGTGTTGTAATATATGGAAGATATTAAGTGGATGGAATTTATGAGACAAAACGAAAGGTATGGGATAGATGTTACGAGATAAAGGCTGAATATGATTTTGCTACGACAATGGAAAATGATATTTGGAAAGAAAGAGAGTTTGAGTAGAACATAAGGAGATCGAGATTGAAAGAAGTATTCTAACACAACACAATATTTGCAAAAAAAAAAAAAAAAAAAAGAGAAAAGAGAGTAATTGAGTGGAAGATACGAGAGATCAAATGTCGGGAAAGTAAAAGTAAGGAAATTACGTACATTAAGTACGTTATTTGAGGACCTCAAAGATTTTATAATATGTGATCGAGAGTTCAAAGCACGAAATTATTTGCAAAAAGTTATAGGTAAAGGAAAAGGCACGGAATGAAATAGTGCGGGGCAAAAGGAAAACCTTACACGGCATGGAATGGCAAATCATATGAATGTCAAATAATTCGATTATCGAGTTTATGTTATGATTTGAATCTCCCCTATCGAATGGAAGATAAGGAACGAATGTGAAGGAAGGGTGTGATTATTAAAGGATAAATGGCTACATTAACCACATCATTCGAGGACCGGTGTTATATCCGGCATTTTTGCATATTTGGAAAGTTCGGAATAATCTTTGCTTGTAAGAAATAAGGCCATATTTGGAATCTACTAGTATCAATATGTCGGCTATGGAAACATTGGTGCGGAATTATCGAGGAAGGTTAAGGACAAAATCGGAATTTTGGAAATTTGTTTCATGAAATTACAAAATTTAGCCAAATTGTTGGGCCAAAAAAAAAAGAAGAAAATCAAGGCCCAATGAGAGAGGGGTGGCCGGCCATACCATGGCCCAAGCCCATGGACTCTTATTAATTTCCATGTGATAAATAAGGGAAGAGGGCCATTAATGTTTCAAGAAACTTCAAGAAAAATTGAGAGAAAAAGAAAGAAAGAGGCCACGGCCAAGGAGAAAGAAGAGAAAAAAAAAAGGAAAAAAATTTCCAAGCCTTCTACTTTGATCCAAAAATCCTATTCTTGTTGAATTCTTGTCAAGTTTGGGACGCTCTCCGACGTGATATAATTGGTTTAGTGAAAGGGTGACGTTTGCGACAAAGTTGAAATTGAAGAAAAAGGTAAGATTTCTATGTTTTTATGTTATGGGACAAGTTTGTATGTTACAAGGATTGGAATTGAATGAGAAGTATGAAATTGAGGTGTGTGTGTGCATGGCGTGTGTGTGTGTGTGATAGTGGTGCATGGCCGTGTGCCATGGTGGTGGTGGTGAGTAACGGATTAAATGTTATTTAGTTAGTTAGTTGTGTCGTTATGATATTTATGACGTAAATAAGTCTTGAACAATTTGAAATGGCATTGAAATGGGTTGTATGCTATTATGGGAAATTATGTGATTTTCATATGATTTTTATATAGTTATGAAAGTAAGGATTTGAACGTGAATTATAGTTATTGTTGATGAGTTTGAAGGGAAAACGATGAGACTTAGTAGCTTTGCCGCAATTGTAGGAGTTTCGGATAGAATATGGAATCGGCGGGAATGCTTGAATTCATGAATATTGCTTGGGATGCTATTGAAATATGTTTGAATAATCTTGAATTAGATGATGAATATGAGAAATGTTGATATTAATTTGATAGTATGAAGTTGGGATGGAAGTTATTGAATTATGAAGAATAGAAGACTATTTATGTCATAAGGCACTTCGTGATTGTTGTTGTTGGTATTGTGTTGTTGAATTGGCCGAGTTGAATCCTCGGGGACGTATATGTATAGGGGAAGTGCTGTCGAAATTTTCATAAACAAGCACTACTTCCAAATTTTAGCCTTAAAGCTTATAAATGACAATTGGTAAATGTGACCAATTGCAGATTTTGGAGGAAACGGGAATTGAGTCTTGACGAGCTTAAGGAGCGAATAAGGTATGTAAAGCTCCACCCTTCCTTCACTTGGCATGTCCTAGATGTAACAGGTTTGAATTCGGGTCTCGGGGACGACTCTACTCTTCGGAATCTACGTTCAAATTTACCCTTTTTCGTTCGGCGGTTGAATTGAAATTGTCTTGCTTTGTTAAATAAGTGCTTAAACATCCGTAGTTTGCCCAAATGATGTTGGAAGGCCTAGAGTCCTATGTATATGACCTCGTAAGGCCTAACGACCATAGTTTGGGGTACGCCGCCTCAATTTGGCCAAGGCGGGGCCCACGCGTTCCGAGAGCTTCCTATGTAGCCTTGTTTGGTGTGTTTGTGTGACTTTGAAAAGAGAACTTTTGACCATTGCCCGACTATTATAAGATAATTATTTCAACTACTTCATTGCGTTTGATAATACATTTTGATACATAAAAAAAAAATGATTTCAGAAGATTGTAACTATTGTATACTAATTCCGATAAACCTGACTTGACTAATGACTTGCTTTTGAAAGAATGGCTTGCTTTGGTTGTTCTGTTGAGTTTGTAATAAAAGAAATTATATACGTATGACTACTCACGATTCTGCTCGTGTATTTCGTTACTACCTCTTTTGCCGAGTCCCGGGCCGGTAAGTGCAATGTTACCGCTGGATACTTGACCGCGGTATGTATAATGTTGCCGCTGGATACTTGACCGCGGTACGTGTGTTATTGACCGCTGGATACTTGGCCGTGATATACGTATACTTGTAGCTGTGTATGTATAGTATCGCCGCTGGATTCTCGGCCGCGGTGTATGTGTGTGATATGGTACGTGACTCTGGACAATCGGGATTACGACCAGTCGCTTAATGTCAGCTCATATAAATTGTTCTATTTTCTGCATACATGAGCTAGAAGCGTTGTACAGAGGAAAGCTAATCATTTGGTGTTCTGTTTATTTTATTTGCCTCCTGTAACCCTTATAAATGATTTGAACCTTAGATGTAAGTACTTTAGTATCCTGGATTTTTCTTATGCTTATTCTCTGCACTCCTTATTTCGGTTGGGACTATGTTATTTGTGTTCCCTGCTTTGCATACTCGGTACATATTCCGTACTGACCCCCTTTCTTCGGGGGCTACGTTTCATGCCCGCAGGTACAGACGCGCCACTTGGTGATCCGCCAGTTTAGGTCACCTTCTCTGCTGTTGAAGTGCTCCTTTACTTCCGGAGCCCGTACTTTGGTATATACTCGTCTGTTGTACATATTTGTCTATTCAGGGGTACGGCGGGGCCCTGTCCCGTCATATGATTCTGTCATTCTCGTTTAGGGTACGTGGATAAACGTGTGTGGGTTGTGCCCAGTCGGTTTGGTTAGACTTGTATGATACGTGTGTTGGGCGGTTTCACCCGCCATAGCGGCCTTGTCGGCCCGTATATATATGTATATGTTGTTCTGTTGGCCCTGTGTGGCCTTTGTTGGTATTTTCTGCGTGCAGGGTTATTTTTGGATAATCAGAAAAACAAAGGAAACTCTGCCAAAATTTTTGGTAGTAAAATGGAATTGAAACACGTACCACGGTTTCGACGTACGTATTTGTGTTTGCAATGGTGTGATGTTTCATTTGATATTTGTGTACGCATAGACCGGTGTTGTGATTCTGAGGCATATGAGTGTTCGGGTGCCCAGTTCGGGTACTAGTCGCAGCCTACGGGGTTGGGTCGTGACAAAAGTGGTATCAGAGCGGTTCGTCCTCGGAATGTCCACGGATCGTGTCTCGTAGAGTCTTGTTTATCGGTGTGTTGTGCACCACATCTATAAACGGAGGCTACGGACCTTTAGGATGTTTCTTTTCTTTGGATCTTAGATCGTGCGATAGAGCCGTGCTATTAAGATGACTCTTTTCGATCGATTGTTATATTTTCGGTGAATGCCTCCAAGGAAGGCGACGGCCGCCCGTGGGCAAGGGCGCGATTACGCAGGAGAGACTAGTCGGGCCCGAGAGGGTTACTAGGGCCGCACCGGACCGTGCCGATGTTGTGCCCCGGTCAAGAGGGTTCTACTATGCCCCTTTTGGAGGGACCGGGAGCGCTCCCACTCGGCTCCCGAGGCCCCGACTCCCCGGCCGGGCGGGCGAGGATCGGACGTTGAGGGAGGCGGTACGGTTGTTGACGACGATAGTGGCGGGACGGAGTTCGCGGACGCGGGCGGAGGGATGATGATGACGTACATGACGATCCTAAGGTTCGGTGATTTCCCGACATGCGGTCCTCCGCAGTTTTTGGGTCTAAACCCGACGAGGACCCTCACGACTTTATCGGCGGAAATGCGGCGCTCGTTGAGACGGTCGGGCTTCGAGACCGAGTACGGTCGAGCTTGCTTCACATAGACTACGAGATGTCGCCCAATGGTATGAGTCTTGGGGGCTATCCGGGGGTGAGAGTGCTCCCCGCCCACATGGGATGAATTTACGGGCTGCTTTCCTCCGCCACTTTTTGCCACCGGAGTTGCGACGAGCGAGAGTTGACCGGTTTTGCGGATTGACGCGGCAGGGGGTCGGAGTGTTCGTGAGTATAATCTAGAATTTGATTCCACGGCTCGATATGCACCTGCCTTAGTGGCAGATATGGCCGACCGGATGCATCGATATGTGATAGGGTTGGACCGCTACTTGATTGATAGCTGCATGGCGATGGCGTCACAGACGGATATGGACATCGCCCCCACGGATGCCCACGCCCGGGGATGGAGGGACCGGCATCGTGAGCGGTCGGTCCATCGGAGATTATGATAGGAGGCCGCCCGAAGGGCTAGGACCGCCGGGTATTCTCGGGGATTCACGGGCGGGCGGCCTCGGCGGCCAGCGAGCAGATACCCGCCCCGGCCGGCGGCCCTTCGAGCACGCCCCCACGCTTCATTGGTTGGAGCCCGGATGGTGTGGGGTATCCGAGACGTCGAGCTCCCGGGCTTCGGGACCACGTGGTGGACTTAGATTTTAGCCGGTTGAGGCCACCCCCATCCCGATGTCCTCGGCAGAGCGTCACTCGGGAGGGGAATGTCGTCATGCCACGGGTGCTTGCTTTACCTGTGGCCAGCAGGGCCACTATATGAGAGATTGCCCACTCAGGGGCAGTGTGGGGGGAGCAGCTCAGCCCACCGGGTCGGTTGCTGGTTCGTCTTCACCTTCTGTAGCCATGCGCCCGATGGGGCGAGGTATACCGACACCAGCCGGCCGTGGGAGAGGCCGTGGCGGAGCCTCCAGTTCTGGCGGTCCATCGAACCGCCTATATGCATTGACCCGGGGACAGGATCAGGAGGCGCCACCAGACGCGGGTACAGGTAATTTAAACTCTTTAATTGGTTATACTGATTGATGTATGAACTGTTCGTGATAATTGTAAAGGAAACTCCTCCAAAACCCTCGCCAAGATCCCGTAAGGCTAATTCAACATTCGAGGACGAATGTTCTAAAGGGGGGGAGGATGTTATATCCGGCATTTTTGCATATTTGGAAAGTTCGGAATAATCTTTGCTTGTAAGAAATAAGGCCATATTTGGAATCTACTAGTATCAATATGTCGGCTATGGAAACATTGGTGCGGAATTATCGAGGAAGGTTAAGGACAAAATCGAAATTTTGGAAATTTGTTTCATGAAATTACAAAATTTAGCCAAATTGTTGGGCCAAAAAAAAAAAGAAGGAAATCAAGGCCCAATGAGAGAGGGGTGGCCGGCCATACCATGGCCCAAGCCCATGGACTCTTATTAATTTCCATGTGATAAATAAGGGAAGAGGGCCATTAATGTTTCAAGAAACTTCAAGAAAAATTGAGAGAAAAAGAAAGAAAGAGGCCACGGCCAAGGAGAAAGAAGAGAAAAAAAAAAGGAAAAAAATTTCCAAGCCTTCTACTTTGATCCAAAAATCCTATTCTTGTTGAATTCTTGTCAAGTTTGGGACGCTCTCCGACGTGATATAATTGGTTTAGTGAAAGGGTGACGTTTACGACAAAGTTGAAATTGAAGAAAAAGGTAAGATTTCTATGTTTTTATGTTATGGGACAAGTTTGTATGTGTTACATCCCGTATTTTGGACGACGGGACGATTCGGGTTAATTACGAAAAGTTAGGGTTAAGACCATTCCGGGGTACGAAGTCGGGACGTGTGACTTTCGATTTTGTCGTAAGACCTAAGTGTGTATGACGTTATTGGAATGGAATCATCAAAGAAACTTCGG
>NW_026719243.1:0-12264 GCF_029784015.1 Lycium ferocissimum | reverse complement strand
TGGCATGAAATTCCTTTTTTACTATGAATGTTCCATCTCCAAGAAAGTTAGGAGTCCTCTCTCATGAATGGTTATACGAGATAAGAAATATAAGATGAATACGAAAATGATGATAGCAAGCTAAAGTCTAGAAATGCTATAGCCTATGATATGATGCTCCTAAGAAGCTAATGATGTAATATATCTAATTTAATGATATTGATCATTATTGCACACTCACCTTATGCTTGTTCCTTGAGGGTGAGGCGAATACGTAAGAATGCTCATAATGACATCGGGGGTCCACGACCTTGTGTCACCCCGATAAAAGTATGAATAGCTAAGAGTCTGTCATGTATTGTAATACGTATATGATGTCAAGCATACCATGATGAGTTATGATAACCATACTATGATAAGCATGTTATGATAAGCATGATGTAATGAGCATATGATGATATCACACCGCGCCTATATGGCCGGTGTTATATCCCGTATTTTGAACGACGGGACGATTCGGGTTAACTATGATAAGTTAAGGTCAGGACCATTCCGGGGTGCGAAGTCGGGACGTGTGACCTTCGATTTTGTCGTAGGAACTAAGTGCGTATGATGTTATTGGTATGGAAACATCAAAGAAACTTTGGGACCAAAGATGGAATTATGAAAAGTGGTCAATTATTGAAAGAAATGGAGGGAGAAAAATATGGCCATGTGGCCGGCCAACTTTTAGTGGGCCATGTGGCCACATAGTTGGCCATTATTTGTAATATAAGGAATGACTTAAGGGACCATTATATCATCATCTTCATTAGCAAGAAAAATCAAGAAACTTGGAGAGTAAAAACCCCCACCCTATTCGGCCAAGAAGAGAAAAATCAAGACCAAGATTAAGCCTTCCCAAAATTATTTCTTCTAAGCAAATCTACTAAATCAAAGGTGCTTGATAACGTGGAGTTGTTGTTTCTAGTGTTGGATTGTTCGTTTTCATCTTTGGCCAACTTTGGACAAGTTGAGGAGTTGTGAAGAAAGGTAAATTCTAATCTTGTTTTATAGTTATGGGCGTTTGCTTTGTGTTGTCAGATGTGTTGTTATGGATGAAATTCATGGAGACTTTGTAATTGAAGTTGAAGCCGTGTACATGGTAGTTGGTCGTGTACATGTGTGTTGTGTGTCTAAGTGATGAATTAAGTTTATGTGGCATGTTTGATTATTGTGGAGTGTTGAAATGAATGAAAATCATAAAGTATATACATATGGGTGTGTTGGCCGAATATGGCCTTTTGTATGTGTCAAGAAATGAATTAGTTTTCTTAGAATTTTGGTTGTTGTTGTTATGTGGATTCTATGTTGGAAATAACAACAAGATTCGAATTGGTATTGTAAGTGTTATGGGCTGTTTTGGAAGATTTTGTGTAGTTAGCGTGATTTCAATATTTATGGAAATCTATGGTTGTAGTATGGATTGTTGAGCAAATCATGTTTTGAAATCAAGGAATGTGTTGTAGCCGAGGTTCTCGTTTGGGGACCATTTCGGGTGGAATGGAGTATTTGTTGGGTTGTTGGAAATATTGTATGAATTATTTAAAGAGTTCTTTGAATGTTGTTTGAATGGTTTTGGATTGATAATTTAATATGCTAGTTTGATTTTCATACGTTGGTTTGTAAGTATGTAGTTGTAGTAAGCATAATTGGAATATTGTTGGAATGTGTGGAGAAGGATTTTTAATGTTCGAATGCGTTTTGAATTGATTATGGATATTGGTTGAATGATTGCTAGTGTTACTGTGTTGTTGAATTTGGCCGAGTCGACCCCCGGGGTTGGTCTATTTTTGGGGGTGTTGTCGCCAAATTTCTGCATCTATGTGTTAGTTTGGAAATGAGCTTCTAAATGCTTGGTTGACGTTGGTATTTATTAATGTTATGTAGATCTTGGAGAGTTCGAGATATAAGTTTGGTTTGGATTAGCGTTGTGTGCGAGCGAGGTATGTAAAGCTTAACCTTTCTTTCTTTTGGCATGTCTTAGTTGTGTATAGGCTACGACATGAGCCTCGAGGGAATTCTATTCTTATAATCCAAGCATGTCTATGATTCACGTTTGTCTTTCGGTACTCGTATGTTGATGTGAGAAAATATTGGTTTTGATGTTGTTGGAAAAATTGATTTTTTAAGTTGCATAAAAACTTGGTTTTCAAAAGAGTTTCATTCTTAAACGATGTTGAAACTACGAACGCTCATAACTTTCGACTAAGGGCTCGGATTGCCTCGATATCGTCGTGGGAGGTTGTATGACGTGTGATGAGTATGTTTTCCATAGGCGGGCCCGGCTCGGGTTGACACTCGTCCGTGGGTCCCGCGATCTTCCTCTGTACGTTTCTGACGACGTTTGAAAGAGTTTGGTATGACGATTTTCCCGACTCCCAAGTATGGTCATTTTACTTACTTTTTGAACCTATGATAACGATTTTATGCATATGGTTACTCACGACTCTGCTCGTGCGATTTGTTGGTACACCGTTCGCCGGTTCCCGGGCCGGTATGTTATCGTGCGCACTATAATATATTAAATGTTATCTTGTGTTACGGTTCCGAGACCTCGCCATGGCCGGTTCCGTTTATAAAGTTCTTCGTGATATGGCTTATGATGTGTTGTGATGATGTGTTGCGTTCGGGGGTTGTACGGAGATTTGAAACCTTCGGTGTTATCCGTGTTATGGCGCCATCGACAGGCGGGCGACCATATTTTCGTGCCCTTTTGCATGCTTTCTATTTTGAAAATAAATATTTGGCATTTTTAAATGTACTTACTTTCGGTACTCTTTCGTTTCGAGTGTGACTCGATTTATTTATCGTATTTTCTCGCTTTGCATACTCGCACATATTTAATGCGACCCCTTTATTCGGGGTCGCGTTTCATCCCAGCAATCGAGCACCGGGCCATGCATCCGCCGCCTTAGGAGACCTATCCTGTTGTGTTGGAGTGCTCTTTCATCCCGGAGCCTATATCTTGGCACATACTCGTTCGTTGCATATGTGTGTGTGTGTTCGGGGGGGTACGGCGGGGCCCCGTCCCGTCATATGATTCTCGTTGGTTTGTTTAGAGGCCCGTAGACGTATATGTATGGGTTATGTGCCTACCCCGTGTGTGTGTGTTTGTATATTATATGTTTTGGGCCAATGCGCCATCTGATAGCCTTGTCGGCTCCCGATATATATATGATTGAGTTCGAGATGTGTTTGAAACAGTTTGATATTTGTATATGCGTAAGTCAGTTGTGTGTGATTCGGGTTCGATGAATGTGTTTGGGTGCCCAACTCGGGCACTAGTCACGGCCTACGGGGTTGGGTCGTGACAGCCGGGCAGTCACCGCCAAGGCGGGCAGCTATACACACCATGGCCAAATGGCATGGGCAGACACCACTCAGGGGCGGACCCATTAACAAATTTTGGGTGCTCCAGCACCCATTAAACTCAGTCACGGAGTGTATAACTATATAGAAAATATAAAGGAAACAGATAAAAAATATAAAGGAAA
Organism: Lycium ferocissimum; assembly: GCF_029784015.1. Taxonomy (NCBI): domain Eukaryota; kingdom Viridiplantae; phylum Streptophyta; class Magnoliopsida; order Solanales; family Solanaceae; genus Lycium; species Lycium ferocissimum. The sequence goes on along the minus strand of NW_026719243.1, from coordinate 8,749 downwards.
CAGATATAAATAGTTAATAGAGCACCCCCGAACTCAAAATCTTGGGTCCGCCACTGACACCACTAGTGGGCGGCATGAGATAATATCCTGGACGCAGGATGCACACGCAGGCTATTGATGATGCTAATGATATTGATTATTACACCGCACCTACATGGTCGGGCGATTATTACGATTATGTATATATGATATGATGATGAGTACGAAAGTAAGTCGGCATGCATGATCGTCCTTATGATTCGAATTCACCGATTGCTCCTTGTTTTATGCCTCCTCGGTTATTGATGCTTCATTATTGTTTATGCTTCACATACTCGGTACATACTCGTCGACGTCCTTTCTTCGGACGGCTTTGTGTTCATGCCCACGGTGAGACAGGAGGTGTCCCATTCATAGGAGCTGGCGCTTGATTTGAGAGCACTCCATATTCCGGAAGTGCCACAGATTTCTCTTTTGGTATATATATATCTGTATATTCATGTTTTTGGGCATGACGGGGTCCTGTCCCGTCCAGATGTCTAGTATTCCAGTAGAGGCTCCTAGATACGCAGTGTGGATAGTCTGGTCCCATGGCTTTTATGTATATGTATGTATATATTATTTTGGATAGCCGAAGGGCTTATGTTTATGAAGGCAAATGTATTTCAGAAGATTCCAGTTTTACATGATTATGAGCATATAGTATGAATAATAGCAGATAAAGGGTAAGTGAGTGGTGTTCGGTGGTTAGCCCCGGATACCCGTCGCGACCCGTAGCTCGGGTCGTGACATATAACACATAAAACAAGATTAAAACTCACCTTTCTTCTTCAACTTCTTAACTTGACCAAAGTTGGTAGATAGAAAAAACGAGCAAACTATTGTCCGAAACAACGACTCCACGTTATTTGGCACCCTTGAATTAGCAAGTTTGCTTGAAGAATTTATTTTTTTGATGGCTAAAATTTGATCTTGATTTTCCAAGAGGTGGCCGAACCCCTCTTCTTTTCTTGCTCTCTAAAGTTTCTTGAATTTTCTTGAAAATTCTAAGTGTGATAATGATCCATAAGATGACTAAGTCATCTTTTATTATGCCAATTATTCACCATCCATGTGGCCATGGCCCACACCTAAGGTGGTCGGCCACATGGTGTTTATTTATTTTATTTTTTTTTGAATTTTTAAACTTTCCCAAAATAGCACACTTACTAAAAATGGAAAATTTCCTCCAAGTATCTCCTTAACATTTTCATGACATTAAAATCATACACAACTTAAGTCTTTAAGACACACAGAAGTCTCTACTTCACTTCTCGGGGTAGTCTTGTTCTCACTTATCGTAATTCACCCAAGTTGTCCTGTTGCTCAAAATATGGGATATAACACATACTCGGCCCATCCTGTCGGCTGGCGCCATCATCACATCATCATATATATGTATAGCGTGTCCCGGCCCTCTAATGAGGGACTCGGTGAATAATATAGTAGAGTTGTGCACGAAAACATGTCCTGGCCCGGGACTCAGTGAAGGATATAACAGTCATACGCACGAGCAGAGTAGTAGGTAACCACATACACATGAATCATCATTACCGACTCAACAGAATGATCAAAACGAACCCTCATTTAAATGCCAAACAATAGTCAAATCAAGTTCCCTCCGAAGATCACTCGGGAACATATCAAATAGGATTTTAGCAATCATAGGTACACATCAAAACCATATGGGTAGCTTATGGAAATCAAGAACATATTCGCCATTACAGACTCGGTAGATAAGTAAATAATCGACGCTCGAGGGTCAAGACAATAGTCACATTAAGTTCTTTCAGAAAGTCGTTAGAATCAAACATAGAAAAGTCTCGGGGGCCCACGGATGGGTATCATCCCATTCCGAACCCGCCTATGAAAGTTAGAGTCATTATATGTCACAGAACCTTCTACGAGCATACCGAGGCGATCCGATTTTGTCTATGAAAGTTACGACCCTTATTAGACATAGAATCTTTTAAGAACAAAATTCCTTTATGCAATGTTTGAAATCCAATCATACATAAAACTTAGGAACCATAGCCCGACCATATTAAGAGTATCAACATCAAGAAGCGGGTAATAATCGTAAACATGCTCGGAACTTAAGAATGGAGTTACCCCAAAGCACATATCATGTCATATCTTACTTACGTCTAAGACATGCCAAAAGAAAGAAAGGTTGGGCTTTACATACCTCGTCTGCTTCCTAAGCTAATCCAAACTTAAGTCTTGGGCTGCCCACGATCTACACAACATCGTTACATACCAAACATTAGCTATAGATACTTAGGGATTCATTCCAAAGTAGCACTTAATTCTACAGAAATTTGGGCAGCATTTCCCCTGTAAATTCAACAACCCCGAGAATTCAACTCGGCCAAATCTTCATCAACAATACCAACAATCATTCTAACAACATCAACGACCAATTCAAAACGCATTATAATGCTAATAACTCTTTTCTACATTCTTGGCAACATTTCATTTATTTTCGATTCAACTACATACATTCAAACTAACATCAACGCTCACATATTCAAGTACGAATCCGAGATCATTCAAACAATATTCAAGAACATTTCAACAATCCGCACAATATTTCAAACAATCCAACCAAAATACCATACTCCACCCGAAACCTTTCCCACTCCACATGAACAACAATAACACTTTTCTTTCTTCCAAAATCATGAACTACACCAACAATCCGCACTTTAACAACATTATCCTCCTAAATACAAGAAATTACATACAATTCACGTTGGCCTCTAAAACAGCCCACAACAATTACAACTTCAACTTGAATCATTAAATCTTCATTTTACATTATAGAATCCACAACAACAACAACCAAAACACTAAGTAAAATTTGCTCATCGTACCCTACCAAGAACAGCCCCTACACGGCCACTCCTCAACATACATAAATTTCATAATTTTCATCCATTTCTACACACTACAATAACACCCAAACATGCTAAATACAATTAATTCATCACTCCTACACAACACTACATATGCAGGGCCACAACACAATACACACGACTACAACCCAACACCCATAATTCCATGAATTTCATTCATTTTCACATACTACAACATGCACAAACCATCCATAACATATAAAAAGGAAGATTAAACCTTACCTTCTTCACCCAATTTCTTCACTCGGCTAGGGGGTGTTTTTGCAAGAATAAAAGTTTTGCTTGTTCCAACAACTACTCCACGTCGTAGAGGACCTTCCAATTGGTAGAAAGGCTAGAAGAAAATAATTTTTGTTGATCAATTTTTGGACCTCAAATTCGGTCACCTATGGCCGAATGGTTGCCCCTCTCTTTTTCTCTAAGTTTCTTGAGTTTTCTGAGGGGGTGAAGATGAAGAATGTGATGAATTAGTCATCTAATATCACATATATAATTAACACATGTGGCCCTATGGCCCACACATAATACACGACCACATGGCCCTTTTGTCATGAATTAATAACTTTTCAATATTTCACTTTTAACCCCAAATTTTCCTTAATATTCCATACCAATAAAATCATAAGCAACTTATGCCTTAAAACAAAATCGTGGTTAAAAGTCTCAACCTCGTATCCCGGAATAGTCTTGTCCTTAACTTATCACAGTTAACTCGGATTATCCCAATGTATAAAATACGGGATATAACATTATAAGTACAAGAGCATGTCTAGTAGAGCCTTGCGGATCGATATGAAGAGCTCCGTTCTTATCGGCGAGAGGCTATAGGACATTTAGGAAACTTCTATCTTCTTCACTTCTTTCGTGCTACTTTATTCAAATTGGTATCTGGTTGGTCCAGATTGGTATCTGACTCCACCTTTTATTCTCTCACTGATGGTGAAAAAACATTCTTGAATTCGTAAACGAGTTGGGTCATTTGCTTGAGGTATGATTGGTTTGGGAAAGTTTCAACATCGTCAAAGTATTATGATGGTTTACGTGGCACCGGTTTACCAATGACAGGTCAACGATTCAGCAGTGACAATGTATTAGATGTCGATATATCGAACTTGGTAAGAGGCTAGTGACCTCGTGTAATGAAGAAAAGAAATTGAGAATAAAGACAAGAAGGGTGGCTTTTATGGTAACATGTAGCGAAGTAAGATTTCTTAGGGTATATTGGTAAGAGTACTTCTTGTGTTATGGGATAGAGACGTAAGGAAGAGGAATTGGATAGATCAATCTACGCTATTAGGAAGGCAATAATTGGTATCTGACGTGCTCGTCAGGTAAGGTTGCAAGATGTATGAGAGTGGATTTTGTATTCGGTTGTGAAAAGTTAAGTTGGGCTTCGATGTGGCAATATGGTTGTGATTGAGTAAGAACTAGTGAGTTGTGGGTTTCTTCAAGAAAATGGCTATAGGCTCTAGATCAGGAGGCAAGGTTACTTGTGACAAGTGGGAAGTTATAGTATTGGGTAGCTGTAGTCCTGGTCCTTCATTAAGGGGTGTGTTCGTAGGGTCGTGGTGTTTAGAGTATTGATAAGGGGATCGTTTGAATCAAGAGTTGTTGATTTAAGAGTTATATTGCAGTTATCCAATGTAGAATAGACACAAGGGTTCATGGATGAGTTGGTATGTTCGGTTATGTCATAGGCTAATTGGGGCCAGTGGTTGACTAATAAAAATGACTCTAGTGTTAGACAAGTGGAAAGTTTTAGTTATCAAGGAGTTATCGGGTGTTGCATCTAATCTTGGACAAGAGGTGTGAGTATTATACCTATGGTGTAAGTTTCGGTAAGTTCCTGCTATTACTGGTGTTATGACTCTATGGAATTAATCTAATGTGAGGGATAATCGCACGATTTGTTAGAGGTCTTCTGGTTCGACAAGTAAGGCAAAAGGTGATTCTTCACAGGCAAATATCGTTTTATGACATTTGAAGTGGTAAATCAATGATAGGATTTGAACTAATTCAAGCCGCAAGGAGCATTTCAGAGATTAAGTCAAGGATCAGCAATATCGGTTGAAATCGGGGGGGGGGGGGTGTAAGTTCACTTTGGAATATTTGAGCATCGACGTTCGGTAAGTAACTTAGGGACCAAGTTAGAATAAGGGTTTCTTAGTTAATGGATCTTTTGGCTAGGGTACTTTGGGAAGTTATATAAGGATGTTAGTAGGATTAGGTGTACGATAATTGAGAATCTCCTATGGATTGTGGATCAGTTCAGTGGTATTGCGTCGATGATGAGTGATTCGAGTTGTGATAACTAAAGTTGGTTGGTAGTTTTCTAGCACAAAAGCTTTATGAAGAATTGTATATATGGTGTAGTGGGTTTAGAGGAGAAATAAACTTGGGAAGTCGGGTGAAATAAGGGAACTCTCGGTTGTTCTAGTGCGTGGCATACTACTATCTCCAGGATTGACTCATCTATTTGGAAGAACTTATGACTTTGTGGTATACTTTCAAGCGGGCTCGAGTAATGGTCGGTCGGTGGCAGTGAATATGATCTGAACTGAGAAATTGAAGAATTAAGATAGAGGTATGGTCGATCGAGAATCAGTACGAATAATGTACATCTTCGGGGTTACTTGGGTCCGGTATGGATTACGGTGTTGTTGTCTTGCATCTGTCAGATGAGGTGTAATTGTTAAGTACGCTTAAAGAAGGAAGTCTTTAGAAATGGACTAAGTGTTATGACGAAGTTCCGTGAGGTTTCTTGATAAATAGAAGATTTGACGATTAAAAGTGTATTAATTGAAGTCCCATGTTTTGCATTGAAGTGATCATAGTTGTGGGCAAGTTAAGAGGAAGAACGAGGAAAATTTGAAGTTTTTAGAGTTCATGGGATTCGGTCAGATTTCGTATCAGGTGAAAGTTGAGAAACAATAGGATTGCAATTCTAAGGTATAGTTTTTGGCTACTGAGTTGACGACTTGGATAGAATTCAGCTTTTGGAGTTGAGGGTGATGAACATGACTAATCATGCATGAGAAAAGGATTAAAAATTGGTCACCACAGATGCGTGATAGGACTATGATTGGTGTCAAAAAGTTTGGAGTCAGTTCGGGTGATTATTTGTGATATTCAGGGGTTTGTGCATTCATTGCGGGTCAGAAATGTTCAATTAAATCCTAGTGGACTATGTTTATATTTCCTGAAGGACTTATAGGTTTCTCGTAAATCACAAGGATCAGATGGTTTTTAGTTCAGAATTGAGGTATGATGGGTTTATCGAGCTTTATCGTGGTTTGCGAGTGGACTTAATGATATCTTACTGAGGGCAGCTATTCGAACATTTATAATGATTTAATTCGATACTTGGTAATGATATGATAGGGTACAAATGGTTATAGGAAGTCTTTAGTGTCACGCCCCGAACCATGGCCTGGGCGAAATACGGCACTCGGTGCCTTATTGCATGTGACTGAGCAAACCACATGGCTTGCTGAATCATCATGAGGCATACATGAGCGGAATATAACATGAAACATGATGGGCTTTATGAAAACACATGAAGTCATAATAATTAATAAAATACTCGTTTAAAACATGAATGCAAAAATCCCATGAATCGAGCCAAAGATGGCTAAACAACTCTGAATATCGGACATAACATAATTGACTAGTCTAGTCTATGAAACCTCTATCGTGAGTCTAAAAGGGAAAATCATACTTGCTGGGACAACGCCCCCAGCATACCTTTAATGCATAACTACTATAGGATAAATGACTGACTAAACCCCAAAGGAGATGAGGCTTACCAATAGGCTGATACGAGCAAACCCTACTGAGCAGATGCGTCGTCCGATAAATTCGTACCTGTATCATGAAAGGCAGGTGTTATACCCCGTATATTTATACGTCAAATTATTCGCAAGCAAATCGAGTCAAGTTAAAGGCGGAATCATTTTCGGACAAAAAGTAGAAACCTTTAATTTTCAATTTTAATTAGAACATAAGTTGTTTAAAAATTTTATTTGGTGTGGAAATATTATTGGAGATTAGGAACTAATTAATTATGATTAAATCATTAAGTAGGGATTAGGGATTAATTAATTAATTTATTTAATTTTTAAATTGTGGGCCCCACCCGTTTAAAAAAAAAAACAAAACACACAAAGAAATTAATTTTGATGAGTCACAAAAGAGGGACACGTGTATATCAAGGGCCAACCATATATATATGGTGGTGTCAAGGACAAATTTGCATTCATAATTCATTTGCTCAAACTAGTTCAAAAGGAAAAAAAAAAAAAAAAAAAAAAAGAACATTGCCATGGCTGCCAACTTTCGGCCAGCCATGGGCTGTGGAAAAAAATATTTGGTTCCTTGTTTTGATTAATTTTCAAGTGTAGTACAAGTTCAAGGAGGTGATAGCAACATTGGATATTGAATCGAGGAAGAAGAAATTGCGAAATTGGAGCAATTAAGAGTAGAAATTCCTCTCGAGAAAATTAAGGTAAGATTTTTACGGTTTTATGGTGTACTTGTGTTAATAGTGTTGTAATGGAGTTATTAAAATTGGATTGGACGAAATTGGAAGCAAGAAAATGCATAAAATTGATATTTATAGGAAATTGTGGGTTGAAATGGATTTAGAATTGTTATGGGCTGGATTGTGAGAATTTTATATGTATATCTCTGTTGGTGGTATTTTTGTGTCAACAGGAGAATAATTGGAAATTCAGGTTAGGCGAATATATAGGGGAAATACTGCCCGATACGAACTAGAAAGTATAGTTACTAACGATAACGTTACCTTTATGTTAAATAGGCTAAAAAGAGCGACAAAGCGAATGGTTTTGCGATTAGTCGTCAACCGGTATGTAAAGCTGTCCTTTCTTTCGTTTGTCATGTCTTAGATCTAGGTGATGAATGATATGAACTTTGGGGTAATTCTATTCACAAGTTTTAAGTGTGATTTATAATTCTTATTCACTTTTTGATGTTAGAACTCTCAAGAGATTGAGCCTGTTATATCCCGTATTTTGAACAACGGGATAACATGAGTGAATTACGATAAGTTGGGGACAAGACTATCCCGAGATATGAAGTAGAGACTTTTGTTTGTTTTAAAGGCTTGAGTTGTGTATGATTTTATTGGCATGGAAATGTTAAGGGAACATTTGGTGTCAAATTCCATTTTTAAAAAGTATGCTATTTTTGGAAAGTGTATTATTATGTGAAAAACAAAAAAAAGAAGAAGAAGAAAATGGAGGACCATGTGGCCGGCCACCTTGGTGTGGGCCATGGCCACATGGATGAGTAATATTTGGTATTTAGTAGATGACTTAGTCATCTTATTCTCATTCCAACACTTAGAACTTTCAAGAAAAATCAAGAACCTTTGGAGAGCAAGAACAAGAGAGGGGTTCGGCCATCTCCTTGAAATTCAAGACCAAAAATCAAGCCATCAAAAAAATTATTTCTTCAAGCAAACTTACTAATTGAAGGGTGCTTATTAACGTGGAAGTGTTGTTAGAAGCGATAGATTACTCGTTTTCATCCTTGGCCAAATTTAGGCAAGTTGAGAAGTTGAAGAAGAAATGTGAGTTTTAATCTTGTTTTATGTGTTATGAATGGTTTATATGTGTTGTAGTATGCTAAAATGGAAGAAATTCATGATAGAAATCATGTTGAAGTTGAGGCCGTGTATATGGTGTTGGCCGTGTGTGTGTATGTTGTGTTGAAAGCAATGAATTAATTCTAGTTAGCATGTTTTGGTTGTTGTAGTGTGAAGAAAAGAATGAAAATCATCTTTATGTGTG
>NW_026719242.1:0-11938 GCF_029784015.1 Lycium ferocissimum | reverse complement strand
CGGGGTCTGATGATTTGGTTCGTCGGTTTGTTTTGGGTGCACGAGTAGGGCACCGATCGCGGCCACGGGGTTGGGTCGTGACATATAATCAACAAGAAAAGCTTAGCTCAAAAATGTTGGACCTTATTGGGTCATCTGTGGCAAGTGGGCAAGATCGCCTATGAATTAGATCGCCACCCCGAGGTGAGCAGGGCTCGCATCTAATGTTCCGCACACCTATGCTTTGCAAGTACATTGTGACCCCTATAATATTCGCCGTGGAAGGGCATTCGAAGAATAGAAGAGCTGCCCTACGAGAAACGGCCTATAGCGATCCTAGTTGGCAGGAAGGGAAAAAAAAAAAAACTGCGAGACAAAGATGTGGCTTCCATTAGGGTGCTATTTGGCGGAATAGCAGTAAGAAAAAAGGTGACTTAAGAAATTCCAGGCGAGATGAAAAAGAAGTGCCCCCACTTGGCTCCTGTACCTACAGATAATCAGAATTGCCTATTTGGTTGTATTGATTAATGCACGGGTTGTGTACGATGCTTAGTAAGAAAGGAACTCCCCCAGAAATACTTGTAAGCCCCTATAAGGCTAATTTAACATTCGAGGACGAATGTTCTAAAGGGGGGGAGGATGTTATAACCCGTACCTTACATCTTTGGACACCTTGGGATTTTTGAGACAAGTTAAGGACAATGTAATGAATTGATCTTGTTTGGTTCACAAGTTGGTTATGAAAAATTTAGATGTGGAAATATCGGAAAAGACTAAGGGTAAAATTGGAATTTTGGAAATGGGCTTCATGAATTACCCACAATATGGATCAAGAAATTGGGCTTGGAAAATTTGAAAAAAAAAAACTAGACAAGGTTGACGAAGGAGAAGGGTGGTCGGCCATATTATGGCTTGCCAACCCATGATCTAAGTCACGTGACATGCTCACATGACAATTTAATTATAAAAGGAGAAAAAGGTTCAAGAAAATTCAAGAGAAATTGAGAGAAAGAAAGAAAGAAAGAAGGAGGAGAAACAACCATGGCCATTCCCTACCATGGACTCCAAATTTTGTCCCCTCAAATTTTGTTCCCAAAAATTATTCTCTTGTTGTAATTCCACTAATTCAAGCCTCCTACACAACGTGGTGTGATTATTTCGGAAGGAAGAGCACTTGTTTCTTCAATTAGACACCTGGGCCAAGTGAAGAACTTTGGAAGAAAAGGTATGATTTCATTCTCTTTTATGGGTTATGAAGATTTGGTTTATGTTGTGAAATATAGAAATGAGTAGAAATTATGAGAATATGGAAGTTTGCATGGTGAATGGAATGCATGCATGCGGCCGAAATTATGTAGTGTGGCTATGTTGAATTTTGTGTTGTATTTTAGTTGTGGTTATTGTGGAGTTTGTATTAGAAATTAAAGTTGAATAAAAATTGGATGAAGATGGAATTTTGCATGTTGGCCGTGGCCTATATATGGATGGAATGGTGATGGATTCATTTTGTTTAACGTGTTAGTTGTGTTATTGTGATCATTACAATGTAAATGATATATGGGTTAAGTTTGCATGAAAATGGAATGTAGGGAGATTATGTCATATTAATGCGATTTTATGATATTAAGATAATGAAGTTGTTAAAGTGTAGATTGTGGTTGTTGTTAATGAATTTGAGAAATGATAATGTGTTATGAATATGTTTGTCGAAAAATGGAAGTTTCGGATGAGTTATGGTTTCAGTGGAAAGTTTGTGTAATTTGCGAATAATGTGAAAAATCATATGTAATGCCTCCAAATGATGTTGGAATAATCTTGGTGAGTAATGAGTATGAAAATATCGATATTGGTTTGGAAATATGATGTTAGTTTGGAAGTTGTCACTTTATGTGGAAAGAAGACTATTTATGTTAGTAGGCGATTCTAGCCGATAATTGATGTTGTTGGATTGGTTGTTGTTGATATTCTAGCCGAGTCGTATTCTCGGGGTGTTGTATTTGTAGGGAGGTCTTCGAAATTTTGTTAGACAAACATTAGTTCAAAATGAATGCCTGAAGCCTTATAGTTAACATACGGCAAACTTGACCTTTTGTAGGTTTTGGACGAAAAGAGATTTGAGTTTTGGAGAACGTAAAAGGCGCAAAAGGTATGTAAAGCCCCACCTTCCTTCTATTGGCATGTCTTAGTTGTATTAGGCTTGGATTGGGACCTCGGGGATGACTCCTCTTCGGAATTCACGTCCAAATTTGCCCCTTTTTCATTCGAAATTGAATTAATTATGTTGCCAATGACTAGAAAAGTTGTCTAAGTATCAAAAACTTGTGCAAATTGAATCCGACTATCTTAAACCTTCTATAAGCGATATTATGAAACTAAAGTGTAGATTATGTATATGCCACCTCATCCCCCGAAATGGGCCCACTATCCCGAGTTTTTCCTGTACTGTTTTGATTGACTTGTTTTGAGAAAAATGCAAAGGAAACTCTTGGTTATTTTTCTAATTACTTTACGACAGTCGATTTAATTACTTTAAGGAGTCTCACAATATATTCCGAAAAATGGGAACGATTTTTAGAAGAGTTGTTTTTGACATAATCGGTCGTGACATCCGAAAGTCATACATTTTGATCCTCATTTAGCTTTCTTCGTATGATTCGTTATTTGAGTTATACTATTGAATTTCTGTATATGTTTTATATTTTGATACGTACAATGACCTCTCAAGTCCTATTTTGATAAAATCCTCCGCGGCTTTTAAAAGGTATGTACGATGCCTCGTCCGAACCCTTTTTTCTTGATATGTCATTTGATCATTCCGTCCGATCTACCGTATATGTCGAACGTTTTTATATTGCGTTTAGTTTCTCACTACTCCACTCGTGGATGCCTCAATGTTTCCTTCATCGAGCCCGGGCCGTGATATGTTATCGCGCGTATTCCACCGCATTGTTCGCCGTGCCTCGGTGTGAGGGTATATATGTACATGGGTTATGGTGTATGATGTGCTATGTACACACTCGATATGATATGATATGATATGATATGGCCATCCGATATGCTATGATATGTGCACATTCGATACGATCGATATGTTGTGGCGCCCGGGCGGGCGACCACTTTCTTTTTTTTTGCCGAGTCCCGTGATAGGGGCCGGCTATGGCATGTTTTACGCTATGCATGTTTATGTTTTATGAGTAAGCATTTCGATACTCCGGTTATTACCTTTATGTTCGTATATTCGTTTAGTTATAATTCGTTTGTTAGTCTACATGCTTTACATACTCGGTACATATTCGTACCGACCCCTCGTTTGGGGGCTGCGTTTCATGCCGCGGTATACCCGTATGACTAGAAGACATTATAGAAGATGCTTCGGCCGGAGTTGGCAAGCTCCAATTGTCCCCCGGGAGTCTTTGCCGAGGGTCGAGTCATGCCATATGTTTCTGTTTAATTGTTAGAGACTTTACGGCACAGAGTGGGTTACGGATGTCGGTTCGTAGCGCTCCACCCCGTCATGTTATTGTGTTATGCCATAATTTTCATATGATTACATATTAATCGATTTGTACACTACAAAGGATATTTCCAGAACATTTGTTGTATTTGTCATTTTTGTTTGATTAATAGTCCGGAAGTTTATGTATGTATGTAATAAGAGTCAGTGGGTTCGCTTGGCTCCGAACGTGGGGTCGGGTGCCCATCACACCCTAGTAAAATCAGGGTGTGACAGAATGAAATCATGAAGTATATATATATGGGTGTGTTGGCCGAATATGGCCTTTTATGTGTGTCAAGAAATGAATTAGTTTTCTTGGAATTTTGGTTGTTGTTGTTATGTGGATTCTATGTTGGAAATGAGAGTTTAATGATTCAAGTTGGTATGGTAAGTGTTATGGGCTGATTTGGAGGACTTTGTGTATTTAGTGTAATTTTTATATTTATGGAAATGATATGGTAGGAGTATGGATTGTTGGAGCAAATCATGATTTGAAATCATGGAATGTGTTAAGAGTTGAGGTTAAAGGGGGGACCATTTCGGGTGGAATGGAGTATTTGTTGGATTGTTGGAAATATTGTGTGAATTGTTTGAAGAGTTCTTGAATATTGTTTGAATGGTTTTGGATTGGTAATTGAGTATGTGTTAGTTTGATTACATGTTGGATTGTATGTATGTAGTTGTAGTGAGCATAATTGGAATGTTGTTGGAATGTGTGGAGAAGAATTTTTAATGTTCAAATGTGTTTGAATTGATTGTGGATATTGATGGAATGAATGTTGGTGTTGTTGTGTTGTTGAATTTGGCCGAGTTGAATTCTCGGGGTTGGTCTATTTATAAAAGAAGTGCTGCCCAATTTTCCGTAGGATTATGTGTTAGCTGGAAATGAACTTCTAAATGCTTGGTTGACGTTGGTATTTATTGATGTTATGTAGATCTTGGAGAGTTCGAGATATAGATTTGATTTGGATTAGCGTTGTGTGCGAGCGAGGTATGTAAACCTTAACTCTTCTTTCTTTTGGCATGTCTTAGTTGTGTATAGGCTACGACACGAGCCTCGAGGGAATTCTATTCTCATAATCCGAGCATGTCCGGTTCGCGTTTGTCTCTCGGTAATCGTATGTTGATGTGAGAAAATATTGGCTTTAATGTTTTCGGAATAATTGATTTTTAAAGTTGCATAAAAATTGGGTTTTCAAAAGAGTTTTATCCTTAAACGATGTTGAAGCTACGAACTGCCGTAACTTTTGACTAAGGGCTCGGATTGCCTCGATATCATTGTGGGAGGTTGTATGACGTGTGATGAGTATGTTTCCCATAGGCGGGCCCGGTTCGGGTCGACACTCGTCCGTGGGTCCCGCGACCTTCCTTCGTACATTTCTGATGACGTTTGAAAGAGTTTGGTATGACGATTTTCCCGAGTCCCAAGTATGGTCATTTTACTTACCTTTTGAACCTATGATAACGATTTTATGCATATGGTTACTCGCGACTCGTCGTGCGTTTTGTTGGTACATCTTTCACGGACCCGGGCCGGTTATGTTGTCGTGCGCACTATGATACATTCCGGTGTTATCTTGTGTTATGGTTCACCGAGCCCTCGCTAGGGCCGGGTTCACTTATATTGGTGTTATCTTGTGTTTTGCGTTATCTTTGTGTTATGTTGTGTGACGGGGATACGGAGATTTGAAACCTTCGGTGTTATCTTGTGTTATGGCGCCAACGACGGGCGGCGACCATATTTTAATGCCCTATGCATGATTTGTATTTTGAAAATAAACATTTGGCATTTTGGAAATGTACTTACTTTCGGTACCCCCCCGTTTCGAGTGTGACTCGAATCTACGTTTCATGTATTTCTGCTTTTGCATACTCGGTACATATTCCGTACGACCCCCTTTCTTCGGGGTCGCGTTTCATGCCGCAGTGTACGGACGACCAGTTTGGTGACCCGCCGGTTAGGACACCTATCATGCGTCGTGTTGGAGTGCTGCTTTCGTTTCGAGTCTACCTTTTGGTATATACTCGTTTTCGCATTTGTATGTATTTGCTCGGGGGCAGGCGGGGCCACCGTCCCGTCATCGTGAGTCTCGTTGGTTTGTTTAGGGGTCCGTAGACGTATGTGTGGGTTGTGTGCCTACCCCACGGGTGCGTTCGTATGTTATATATTTTGGGCGATCCTATTCGCCGCGCGCGCCCTTGTCGCTTGCATATGTACATATTTTGGGCCGTTGTGCCATTGATAGCCTCGCGGCTTCTATGTATGTGTATAGTTGTGTTTGAGGCGACGCTTTGATATTCATATATGCATAAGCCACCGTGTGTGATTCGGGTTTGATGAATGCGTTTGGGTGCCCAACTCGGGCACCTTAGTCACGGCCCTCGCGGGTTGGGTCGTGACACTCTGCCCGTCTTTGAGCTGAAGCCACGGGAGCTACGACCCGCTCCTGATGTCAATAACGCTCCGGGTCTCACGCACATGAGACATGGGGGTATCCTCCGGGGGTTGTTTGGGAGGAATATATACGGTATCTTCTTTCTTAGCATTTGTACGAAGTCTCCGGAGATGCCGGCGGCCCTGACCTGCGGGAACAGCTCTGTCCATAACCCCTGTCGGGGTGGCGCCCTGTGTCGGCTCCTCGTACCACAGGCGCACGCGCTGTCTCGTGCGATGTCCGTATGGGGTGAGAAGCCATCGCCATACGGTGTCAATCGGATGGGTATCCGACCGTAACAAGGCGGTGTATACATCGGGCATGTACCTTCCTACAATGTGAGGAGCGTATGCGGCCAAGAATCGAACTCCGAGGCCCCGCTCTGCTCCGGGCCTGCCCGCCGCAAAATGTAAAAAAATCGTGAACCCCGTCTCGTTAGTCTTCCGGGGGTAGAAAATGGCCAAGAAAGGCTTCACGAACTCATCCCATGGCCACCAAGTGAGCACCCTCACCTCCGGGATGTGCCTCCCATGACTCATACCGCGCCAGGTCGTGCGCCCGATACGACGCCAACTCTACCGACTCGCTCGGGACGCCCGACAAGCCGTGCCGCACGCCGACCCGTTCGACAAACTCGAGGGTCCTCCAAGCGACCTCGAAAAAACCGCGATTACGCGGTCAAGAACAGCGAGCCCTCGCATCGTCACGCCGCCCGCATGATCATCCTCTCCCTCGCTCCGTGCCTCTCGGGACCGCTCGGCTACCGCTCCGCCGACAATCGAACGGCATCCCTCATAGCCCCATCCTCCGCCCCTCGGCCGAGGAGCCGGGAGGCGCCGGCACCTCGAACCGGGCGGGCGGGAGCGGCCTCGTCCTGCCCGGCAGCGGGCCGGCCGGGTGCCCTCGATGGTGATGGGGTGGCCGAGCCGGCCGACCGGGCACACCGGCCGAGTCGGCCACGAGCCCTAGTAACTCTCTCGGGCCCCACCGGTCTCTCCCATTACGGTGACTTGCCCTTCACGGCGGTGTCGCCTTTCTCGAGGCATCGCCGAAAACATAGCGCTTCGTTAGAAAGAAGTCATCCTAATAATACGACTATCGCACGATCTAAGATCGTAAAGAAAGATAACATCCTAAATATCACCGTAGCCTCCGTTTATAGATGTGGTGCACAACATACCGATAAACGCAGACTCTACTAGACATGGTCTCGTAGACATTCCGAGGACGAACCGCTCTGATACCACTTTTGTCACGACCCAACCTCGTAGGCCGTGACTAGTGTCCGAATTGGACACTCGTACGCACCTGACACTCAGAACTAGCATACTAACTCGCATAAATATAAATAATCACATATGATCTCAGATTAGCGCATAATAGTCAACATATGTCACAAAAGCCGGCGAGGCTGTCATAATGTACATAGCATATCAGAATAAGCATATGCAGCCGACGAGGTAGCCGCGGCGGATAAGATCGCCCAAACATAAAGCGTGCGAACATAATCTGTACAGGAACAACCATAACCCACATACATGTCTACAGACCTCTAAACAGAGTAACAGAATCATATGATGGGACAGGGCCCCGCCGTACCCCTGAATGAATATATACATATGCAACAGAAAAGTATATATACCAAAATGTGGCTCGGGCGGCCAAGGGACACCCCGGAGCGAGAATAGGTGTCTTGGGTGGGTGGATCACCAAGCGCGAGCGTAGTACCTGCGGGCATGAACGCAGCTCCCGAAGAAAGGGGGTCAGTACGGAATATGTACTGAGTATGCAAAGCAAGAAATACAGTAATAGAATCACAATCGAAACAAAAGATACAGAAAATAAGTACAATATGCAAAATTTCAAATATTTAGTTTAAAAACAAAAATCATGCATAGGCTCTTAGAACGATGGTCGCCCGCCTGTCGATGGCGCCATACCACATCATACTCCAGAAGATTTCATATCTCCGAAACCTGACATATCATATCACATCATAACACCGTAACACCCCATAACGCCAAATATACACGGTACCCGACCGGGGACTCGGCGTGCGGACACATCATACTCCGGAATATATCAAAGTGCGCACGAACACAACCGGCCCGGGATCCGGCGAAGGAAGTACTAACCATATGCACGAGCGGAGTCGTGAGTAGCAATATGCATAAAATCATAATCATAAACTCATTAATTAAATAAGAAATCCATGCTCGGGAGTTAAGGTGAAGGTCATACTAAGTCTTTCCCGAAGGTCATCAAGAACGAACATAGAAAAGTCGCGGGACCCACGGACGGGTGTCAACCCCATCCGAGCCCGCTTATAGAAGTTAGGGGATGTTATGCCTTATGGAATCCCCTACAAAAGTTTCGGGGCGATCCGAGCTTGTCTACGAAAGTTACCAGCGTTCGTAGTTTCGGAAGCTTTTAAAAGCAAAATTCTTTACAAAACTTTTGAACCTCAATCAAATGAAAACATAAAGACCTTAGTTAGGCTACATTAAGAGAGTAAATCTTTAGAAGCGAATAAGACGCACATATGAGCTCGGATCTCGAGATGTGGAGTTACCGAGGGTTCGTGTCACAACCCTATCAATTCTAGGACATGCCAAAAGAAAGAAAGGATAGGCTTCGCATACCTCGTGCGCTCAAGCTAAGTCAAGCCTCTTCAAGTCTCGGGCACTCAAGATCTACATAACGCCCAATATACCAAACATTAGCTAAACATTTAGCATTCGATTTCAAACAAACATCAAATTCTACGAGAAATTTGCAAAGATTTCCCCGCAAAGACACCAACCCCGAGATTTCAACTCGGCCAAATTCAACAACAACAACAACACCAACAACCAAACTACAACATCAATAATAAATTCAAAATGCATTTTTTTAACATTAGTAGCTCTTTTACATATTCAACAACATTCATAATATTCCAATATACACACAACTACTTTGCATTCCAACTAATATCAACGTTTATACATTCGATTGCTAATCCCAAACCATTCAAACAATATTCAAGAACGCTTTAAACAATTCATACAATTTTCCAAACAACCCAAACCATACTCCAACTCACCCGAATTCTTCCCCAAAACCCGAGAACAACATAATCCACATCCTTTTCTCCCAAATTCATGAATTACACACTAATAAATCCACACATTTACAATGTCACTTCCATTACTACAAAAATTACATAAAATTCGCATTAACTTCCAAATCGACCGTAAACATCCTAACATCAATTTGAGTCATTAAACTTACATTTCACCATAGAATCCCTAACGACAACAACGAAAATACTAACGACGATTTGTTCATTCTCGACCTACACAAAGGACCTATTCGTAACACCCCATACACACACATATAGATGATTTTTCATTCTTTTCATCCACGCTTCTGACAATCAAAACATGCTAACTAGAATTAATTCATTACTTCAACACAACATGCAACGCGCGACTGACGCCGTATACACGGCCTCGGCTTCCAACTTGGTTTCTATCATGATTTCTTCCATTTTGGCATACTACAACACATATAAACCATTCATAACACATAAAACAAGATTAAAACTCACCTTTCTTCTTCGAACTCTAACCAACTTGCCTAAAGTTGGCCAAAGATGAAAAGCGAGTAATCTATACTTCTAACAACACTTCCACGTTAATGAGCACCCTCACGTTTGTAACTTTGCTTGAAGAAACAATTTTCTTCTTGGCTAAATTTTGCTCTTATTTTTTTTTTGGCACCTATGGGCGACACCCCTCTCTTTCTCTTCCAAGTTTTTTTCTTGATTATTCCAAGAAATGAAAGTGAAAGATGACTTATTAGTCATCTTTTAAATTGCCAAGTATTGACCATCCATGTGGCCATGGCCCTGTAGGTGAGTGGCAGCACATGGTCACTTTTATTTTTTTTTTTTTTGTTGAATTTTCAACTTTCCAAAAATAGAATGCTTTCCAAAAAAATGGAATTTGACTCCAAATGTTCCTTAACGTTTTCATACCATTAAAATCATGCACAACTTAAGCCTTGAAACATACAAGAGAGTCTCTGTAACCGTCTCTAGTGATAGTCTTGTCCCTAACTTATCATAATTCACTCATGTTGTCCCGTTGTTCAAAGTACGGGATATAACAGACGAGGTATGTAAAGCCTAACCTTTCTTTATTTTGGCATGTCTTAGACGTAAGTAAGATATGACATGACATGAGCCTTGGGGTAACTCCATTCTTAAGTTAAGGAGCATGTTTACGATTAGCATTCACTTCTTGATGTTAGCATCCTTAATATGGTCGAATTATCAATCCTTAGTCTTTTGTATGATTGAATAGCAAATGTTGTATAAAAAGAGATCCTATTCCTAAAGGTCTGTAATGAAAAGTCGTAACTTTCATATGTGGTCTCGGATTGCTATGAGATGTTCGTAGAGAATTCTATAACGAATATTGCCCGTAACTTTCATAGGCGGGCTCGGATTGGCTTGATACCTGTTTATGATCCTGAGACATTATGTGACATGTTTCGTAATGATATTTCAAGAGTTCTAAGTGTGACTATTATTCGATACTCGAGCGTTGATTTGTTTACTTATCCATCGGGTCTTAGAAGATGATATGGTTTCTCACTACTCCGCTCGTGCATACTGTTATTACATCTTTCACGAGTCCGTAGGAGTATGTATTCGTGCGCGATTCTTGCATTGTTCACGAAGGTCCCTCACTAAGAAGGCGGGTGCGGTATATTTGATGACATGATGATGGCGCCGGCCACGGGGATGGGCGAGAGTATGATATATATGATGGAGGCGGGGGGATCTCGTTCATAGGGTCTCACTAGAGGTCGAGGGTACGGTATATATATGATGATTCTCACCGAGTCCCTCGCTGGGGCTGGGTACGGTATATATGTATATGATGACATGACGATATGATGATCTTATTTGCCGAGTCCTACATTTAAGGGGCGGGACACGTCTTATGCATACACGTATCAGGATGATTATTTGATTGTGTCCTTTGAGTCCCGCGTAATGATTTGGATATGATATTGATATGCGTGATTTATGTTTTGACGCCAAGCCTTGTGGTTTGTTGGATTCTTGTACTAATTTTCTATACTCGCGCCCCACTTCGATGCGATTACGTTTCTTTTGTGTTCCATGCTTTACGTACTCGGTACGTATTCCATGCTGGCTTTTTGTTTTCTTTGGGGGGCTGCGTTTCGTACCGCGGTACGAACGCCAGCTTTGGTGATCAACGACTTAGGGACATCTGTCTTTGTCTTGGAGCGCTCCACGTAGGGCCCATGTTTTGGTACGATTCATTCGTTGTATATATGTACGTTTATTCGGGGGTACGGCGGGGCCCTGTCCCGCCATATGATTGTCACGACCCAACTAGGGGCGCGACAGTACCGATATACTTGTGCGGGGCACCCACATCATATGTCTTTATTATTTATTACTAAGTGGTAGTATGAATACGGGCAAATTTTTTTATAAGCAACGTCAATAACAGCACACATGTGGTGGTACTCATTGTATGCCCAACATATCTGCACGGTGACAAAAACAACTAGTGTGAAACGTACGTACATGCGTATCTGCGTACGAGCCTCCCAAACAAATACAAGTAATTACAAGTGGTGATAGTGCGGAGTTCAAATATATACATAAGAGTAGTACCCGAAACGGTGGCTCACAGGAACAACTGAGCGCCTTTCCAATGTACGGTTTGGGAAGCTCCTAGGGGTCGAGCAACCGTCCTTTGTCTACTGCGTGGCATAGGCCATGACCCCAGAAAGGAAGAGGGGTCGGTACGACGATTAATGCGAGTATGTAAGCCATGAAAAATAATATAATAAAGCGAGGTAACATATAGAGCAATAATAACACGTGGGTCCAAAGATCATATAACGAGATAAGAGATAATCTGTGCATAAATACCTTTCGGCGGATGTCATGCTTGCTTATCGTATACTTTTATTCAAAAATTTTGGGCAAAACATGTGA